>NW_016690181.1:17121092-17212855 GCF_001604755.1 Lepidothrix coronata | reverse complement strand
GACCTCCCTCACAAACCTCTAGGAGGAAAATCCTTTTGTATTTTCAAGGCAGGGATTTTTTTTACTAATTTTTTTGTTGTTTTTGTTTTGGCAGGTTGAACGACACAGAGAACACCTCATTAACTACATAATATTTTTGAGAATAACACCTTTTCTTCCCAATTGGTTTATCAATATAACATCTCCTGTAATCAATGTGCCATTGAAAGTGTTTTTCATTGGCACTTTCCTAGGTAAGAATTGTGGCTTGTGAGCCATAGTTTGGGGTGGCCAGAAGAAGGGGCATGATTTCTCTCTCCCTGTATGTGTTATTCATCTGAGATCACACCTACCAGATAGCTGAAAGATTCCACAAGAATGTTGTTTCTATGTGTGGAGCTTATGGCAGCAAAAGATTTTAGCAGTTGGGACTGTTCTGATGTCCTGCATGAGAGGTGATGAGCCCAGGCTTAATTACTTGCTTAAGGAAACACATATGAACACTTTATTAGTAACATTTTGTTCTGCTCCATGACTGTAATACTTGTGAACAATTACATGCTCCTATTTTGGGCTCAGCATGGTTGCATGAGGATGTACATGATGTTAATCTGAAGCGTTGTTTCTCAGCTTCCCACTCCATGTTGTCCATTAAAACACGTCTCCTGAGGAGTGAATTAATAATTTAATTAACGTAGTGCTAAAGACTTTAAGTTTTTTTATTGGCATATTTTTGCAAACACTTTTTAATCTGGTTAGGAAACAATCCATATTTTGCCTTTATGAACTTAAATAAAATCAGTTTGTAAAATAGACAACCTGCAATCTGCAGACTCTAAAAAGCAGAGATTATTTGCTTAGACTTGTGTTTGTGTTAAAAAATGGTGTAAACCCAGTTCTTTTGATAAGTGTTTTTTGTCTTTGACTTCTGTATTTACAGCCCTCTTAAAAAAAAAAAAAAAAGCACAAGGTGACAAAATCTCAAACTTTTGGTGTTAGAAGTTGGATGACTAATTTATGGGTTTTTTTCACCCTAACAAGTTGGTTTTTTCATCCTTTCCCTGCTGCAGGTGTGGCACCACCGTCTTTTGTAGCCATTAAGGCAGGAACAACGCTGTACCAGCTTACAACAGCAGGGGAGGCTGTTTCCTGGAACTCTGTTTTTGTTCTCATGTTTCTAGCCATCCTCTCCATCCTACCAGCTCTCTTCCAGAAGAAACTGAAACAGAAGTTTGAATAAGGATCAAACTGGACCAGAATTTCCCATACTTCATCTCAGGATCAGCACTTCTGATATTTGTATATTTGCTTTTCTATTGGATCTTAAGCAATTAAAGGGGAGGCTTGTAATTGATAAGAATGTCTTTAAATGAACACATGGCCTTAAACGGAAGGAACTGTGTTCAGATATGTACTGCATATAGTTTTGTAACCAAACCATCAGTGTTTTGCTTTGGGAGGGTGTGTGTGTGTGGCTCTCAGAACGAGGGAAGTGAAAACATAGATGTAACATCTTGCTCTAGTTATATGCAGAGCAAAAATTGTAATGTGCTGATGCTTTCTAACACTTGCAGGAAAAAAACCTTAATTACCCAGTCCAACTTTGTAACATTCTCTGTAGGCTTGCATGTGATCTGGTCTGAGAGCATTTCTCACTAACAATATTTCCCTTCTTTTTTGCCTTTGGGAGTTTCAAAATAATAATATAAGAACGGTGCTCAATCAGAAACAAAGGTTCTTTGCAGTACTTTAACTACAATGTTATTCTCATCCTGTTTGTTTACTTCTATTTATTAGTGCTGTGTGGAATTAAATACTTGAACCTACATCTGCTTTACTAACTGGATTAACAAAGGCAAAGTGTCACATCATTCCTTCTTGTCCTCTGTTAAGTTTTATTCTGGGAGAGGATATAGAAAGGGAGAGAGCAGCTTAGAATTTTTATCTTGGCTGGCTGATGATTCTTAAGTTCTAATTTTAATTTTTTTCATGTTTATTATTTTGCCAATATTTCACTTGCATAGATTTATCCTGCCAATTTAAAGTGATCGTATGGTTATATAAAACTTTCAGTTCTCAAGTGATTTAAAAATGCTTAAGCAGTGTAATATTACCATTTCTCAAGCAATATGTAAAGACTATAAAATTCTTCATTGCAGCTTGTTTAGCTAGAAGAAATGTCAGGTACACAAACTGGTGCAGTTCCTGTTAAGTAGCTGATCCCAAATAATGTTCAAAGCACCATGTGACAGCAGGCTCTCGTGTCAGTGTATATAAAGATGAAAGGAGGGTTCCATTGTCTCCTAACTCAGTAACTGGCAATGGGCAACCAGCTCTGGTTCACCTTCAGGAGAAATACGTGTGAGGTATGTGATACCTCTCCCTGTGTGCTTCCAGCTGTTGTAGTTTTTGTGTTGTCAGTGGAATCCCATGAAACGAGGCCCTGACCAGTGAGGAACTGGGGAGTGCACTGAAGTTTTACCCCTCTGAAACCAGTGCTGCTGACATGCTTTAAGTTGGTGCCCCTGCAGTGTCTTGCTGAAATGGGAGTCAACACATCAGCATGTGCTCCAGTTCCAGGGTTTATTTGTCTGTGTCCTCGTGTTAACTCATGATCATATCACAGATCTTTGAGATGTAAGAGAACAGTTCCATAAATGTGATAGTGTAAAAGGTACTGGTACCTTTAAATGGGTTTATTCATTTTGTAACATAGTTAATTGACTCTTTCGTTTCATCACAGTATTATATGTAAATATATAGTAAATACTATTGATACACTATTTGTCTTTTATTTAAATCTGGGCTGCACAGTTAATGGTATTTTTTACATAAGGAATTCATATCAGTTCAGTTTGCAAATTTATTGTAAGATCATTCAGCTTCAGCAATTATTTTGTTATATAGAATTTACTCTAAAAGTGTACTTTGGCATTTAAAACTGAACAGTGATTACTTTTATTGCTGCTGTTCTAATCTCCAGAGTTCCTCTACCCAAGGGATTTATTCCATAGTAACTCTGAGTGTGAATTTAGCTGTGTGAGCCAGTGTCCCCTGGACTACTGAGTATGAAGCTGCTGTAGATTTACAGCCTACTTTTCTGCATAGTTAATTTTTCATGCAGATGAACTCTCAGAATAAATTACCTACTACTTACTGTCCAGTGGCTTTTGTCTAAATTTCTGGTCAATAACAGATGCTGTTGTAAAATCCCTTCTATGCTGTGTAAAGCCAATGTTTTGGTGGAACCTTGACACTAAAGAAGGAACTGAGCTATGTTTCAATCTAACTATGCTATCACTTGACTTTTTCACTGAGTTCTGTTTCACTGTGTAGATGGGATCAGGCTTTGTTACTCAAAACCTGTGTTTGAGCCATAAGACTGAGTTCCCATCACAATGACTAAAAGCCTTAAAACCTTAAAAAGGTTGAAAATAAGGTTCTTTATTTTTTCAAAACCTTAGCATTTTTTTAACCTGTCCCTTCCATGTTTATCTTCAGCTGCCAACAGCCTGAAGTGGTTCCCTACCCCATGAAGACTTCTGAGGGTTTTGAAGAGTAAGGCAGGCCTTGTGAAAAAGGCAAAGAAAAGCACTGTGCTGTGGAATACTGTACTAGCCTACTCTTTCCTGTAGGGAATCCAGCAAGTGATCCAAGAGAGAGCCGTAACATTTTGGCAGAAAAACAGCGGCTACCAAGAAACTTAGCAGGAAATCAGAAAGATGTAGCTTTGTTTTTTAATTGCAAGGGATTTTGAGCTGTTAGGTGACCTGTTTATCTTCTGGAATTTTTTGTGATACCTGCATGACATCATTACTAAGTGTCTCTTTATTTGATAATAAAGCTATTATATAAAATATGAAGCCCTGTATTTTTTGAGTATCATGAAGCATGCTGAACTTCCCACTAAGTTTAATTTTTTATTAACCTGTTTAAAATGGGTGAGTTCTTCCTAAATGGTATTTTTAATGACTGATTAAAAATTAAGCTGAGCTGATTACATCTGTAAATGAGATTAATTATGTTTCTCCCTTTATTTCAAAATAAGTAGGTAAACTTGACTTCCTTTTTTCTCTGAAATTGATTTCTCATATACAGCAGTAAATTTGAAAAGTCCTTCTGGTTTGCACTGGAAGGCAACTGGATATAACTTGTTTTATCTCCTCAAATAAAACTATTTGCATAATTTGCCTTTTTTTATTTGCATTAATTCCTGATGGAAGGCCCCTGTGCCAAACTTTTTTCAGCTTCATTCACCTTCCCTTAATATTCTGTCAAGCCCAGTTTATGAAATGCTTTTTTTCCTCTTGTATTGAAAGCTTACTGAAAGGGTAAGACAGAAGAAGTAAAAGTTTAAAAATGAGAAGTCTTTAAAATGCTACTGAATGATGTTGTTGTGCAAAGTCAAAACATGTTTTTTGTTTTTAGGTAACTGAAGATTTTTATGTGTTGTTCCTGAGAATTTTCATCATGTACAGTTTCTGTCCTAACCCAGTTTTATCACAGTAACTAAAATGCAGTGTGTATTGCTCCCTTTGAGGGATGCTGCCTGCCTCATACTGCAGTGTACTCTGGATGAAGCTCAACAAGCAGCAGAATCAACGCAGCCAGGTACCTGATCAAGGACTCAAACACCCAGAAGCTCCTGCAGGTCCACTTTCAGTTGTAAGGACTAACTGTAATAGAAGCTTCTGTGAGAGCTGTTGATACAGGAATGAAATCCATACCTCTAGTGTTTTCCACTGGCAATACATTCGAAAGGAACAAACCAGGATTTCTTCAGGTTTCTTAGTCACATTTTTTCTTTCATCCTTGTAAGTGGTAGCAGTGTAGTAATAACTCTGGGAGTAGTGGGAGCTAAAGCACTAAGAATCAGACCTTCTAGTCAAACTCCTCCATTTAAAATCCTTTGGCACAGTGAACAGATCCTGTCCCAGAAGTGCTTGTCCATTCCTTGGCATCCACTACAGAGCCAGCGCCAGAAAGGAGAAGTCAAACCATCCCTTAAATACTTAATGAACTACTTTTTATAATGTGGGACAATCTCTTTTGCAGGATTACAAAATTGGGGATGTTTTTTTTCCTCCCAGAAGACTGAAATGACAAAAAACTTTCCTTCTATCATAAGTAGTGGGAAATTTGTGAACCGTGTGTTTTAGTATCGGAGTATTAAGAGGGAAATGAAAAAAGTTTTTACAGGAGAGCAGGGTCCAGAGTGAGTTTTGCAAAAATTACTCTGACTGTTTTTATGACCAATTGATGTCTTGCAGTGACAGTTATAATTCTCAGCTGGTGGCTTTATAGCTCCAGGTCACCCAAAGAAAGATGTTATGGCCTGTTAATAATGGCAATTAATATAAATAAGAGCATAATATATTTACTAACATACTATAACTCCCCTCCCAGTTCTTAAAAATACTCCACTTAGTGTAATAATTCACGTTTCCTTGTTTTATAGTACACAAGGAAGAATCTGGGTCTGAATTCCAAGAGCTAATTCAGTGACTGGTGTATATATGAGAAGCCTCATAAAAGCTCCTTTCTGTAGTTAGTCTTCCAAACACAGAGAATTCTGCTCAGGTACAGCTGTAGGACTTCAATGATCTCTTCGCAGCCTTAAAAGGTTAGAAGGCTCTGGAGAGGGGTGGGAGTGCTGAAGTGGGAAATAGCTTTGAAAAATCTGCCTTGTAATTAAGATCTAACGTTACAATCGTAACTCCTGATTTTTCTTTTACAACCTAGCCCTGAGCAGTTGTATCCAAAACCTGGAATTTGCAATGTTTACTGTACTTGGAGGAATTCCATGTCATGAAGAAGTATTCTGAGCAGATCACTAAATCATTTGTATGTTTGACTCTTTTGTTCTGTGTTAAACTGATTTCTCATGACTGTGAGAATTACAAACTCCCAGTCAACCCAGAATTTTTGCAGGATTTGCTTCTACAGCTGGATTCCTAGAAGTCTATGCAGCCTGATGGGATTCATCCAGGAGTACTCAAAGAACTGGCTGGTCATCATGAGACCTCTCTCGATGATTTCTGAATGGCCTTGGGAATCTGGAGAGGTCCCAGTTGACTGGAAGCTGGCTAACGTTGTCCCAGTATTCAAGAAGGGCAAGAAGGATGACCAGGGAAACTACAGGCCTGTCAGTCTCACTTCAGTGCCTGGTAAAATTATGGAGAAGATTACTCCGGGAGTTACTGGAAAACACCAGGAGGGCAATGCAGTCATTGGTCACAGCCAAAATGGCTTCATGAGGGGAAAGTCCTGCTTGTTGAACCTGATTTCCTTTTATGACAAGATAAGTCACCTAGCTGACCAAGGGAGAAGCCAGTTGATGTGATCTGTTTGGATTTCAGTACAGTTTTTGATACTGTCTCTCACAGGATCCTTCTGGACAAAATGTCCAGCCCACAGCTGGATAAACACATCATGTGGTGGGTGAGCAATTGGCTCATGGGTCGAGCACAGAGGGTGACAGTGAATAGGGTGACATCAGACTGGTGACCTGTCACTAGTGAGGTTCCACAGGGCTCCATCTTGGGCCCTGTGCTCTTCAACATCTTCATAAAGCACTTGGGCACAGGACTGGAAGGGATACTGAGCAAGTTTGCAGAGGACACTAAACTGGGAGGAGCTGTTGACTCCCTGGAAGGCAGGGAGTCCCTGCAGAGAGACCTTGATAAATTAGAGGAGTGGACAATCACCAACCACAGGAAGTTCAGTAAAAGAAAAGTGCTGGATTCTGCACCTGGGATGGGGCAACCCTGGATGTACAGACAGACTAGGGAATGAGAGGCTGGAGAGCAGTGCTGCAGAAAGGGACCTGGAGGGGTCCTGGTTGTTGGCAAACTGAATGTCAGTCAGTAGTGTGGTCTCTAGGAGGTGGAGAGAAGAGGGACAACGCTGCTTGGGAGCGTAAGAAGTGTTCAGTGCCTTGAAGTGACAGTTGTGCTCTGATCTGTGCCCTGATGGGGGTGATCTGGTGTGCAGGCTGTATGCCAGAAGTCTGTTGTGTCCGTGTCACACCAAATGCATGGTCAATAAGCAATCGCAGCCAGTTCCCAGTGTCCAGTTTTGCAGACTGGAGAGGATTGCTTTCATGGTAACAGTCACTGCTTTGATTTTTTTTCCTTAAAGAATACAGGGTAAATAACCTAATTAGAGTCATTAGAAGGTGCCTCATACAATCAGGACCCTGACAGCTGCAGCGATCTGTTTGTGTTTTGAGCTCTGTTACCTTTCTAAGCTTAGCTCATCTTGGGAAACAGCTGCCCAGAAAAAAAGGAGATACCCTATTTCAGCCTCTTTCAATTCTCTGAATGAAACTGTAATTTGCTGTTGTGGTTTCTTATTGCTTATTAAATAAACTCTTCCAATAATCATGACCGTGATTGCTGGCAAAGTAAATCTGATTTAACTAGCATGAGGAATAATCAAGACATCTTTGCATTAAGTTCCATCTTCACTATTTTAAAAAGACTTTATTCTCTTTGACTTAAGGCTTGAGCTTGAAAGTACCAGTCTTTGCCATTGAAAACAGCAGCTGAATCAACACTGATAGTCTTGCCAAAGACAATGAATCATTAAATGTCTTTATGATTCTCTGGCTAAAGAGTCATAGTTTGCACAGAATTCACCTTTCCACAGATTTTTCTCAACATCATAAAGAATACTTGGAAGAATTTGTAACGTAGTCTAGAGTGCTGTTGCCTCAGTCAAGGACATCTAAACCACTTGCAAAGTTTCCTGATTTCAAGAATTGCCATATTTTGGGTGTTTCCTGCAATGGGAACATTGCTCAAGATTAAAACTACTGGCCTTTGAATTAAACATCACAGATGTTTGTGGTCACTAGGCAAGAGTATGTCAGAAAATAAGTCATCAGGGACGAAAAAGATACAATAGAAAAGAGACAGTCATTGACAAAATGGGAGGAGAAAGCTCTAGGTATTCAGGTAGAGCTGCTGGATGCACAGATTTAAGAGTCTGTAAGTTGGCTGGGAACGCAAAGAATTTATCTGACAAAGTATGAATGAGCCTTCCACAGCAAAAATTGTGGTGACTGTTATCTCTCTTGATTAATTAACCCTTTGGTGGTTCTGGTTCAGCAAATTCCACTCATCTTGTCCCTTTCTTGTAGCAATTCAAAGCAAATCTGAGGTTCTTAGTCTAAGACTCTCCTTTTAAAAAAGCATTTCTTGTCCCTTACTCTGTTGCGTATCAAGGCACATGTGCATTTAAATATTGCTGCTCAACAGTATGTCTGGTAATTCTCTGCTTACTTACTGGCCCATCTAACTTTATTTGCTAAATCTTCTAAATACATGGTTATTGCTGGAACAGTTACAGTGCAAGTAAGAAAAATTTTTTATTTCCCCATTTGACAAAAATGGGGAAATATTTCTTTATTTGACAAAAAAAGCTCCTGCCAATATCTGTGCCTTTTTTACAAGGCCTTCTGAGACCCTTGGGCTGTGACTTTTGTTTGTAAGGGTTAAACTGCAGTTTAGGCTTACTCAAAAAAAGTTTACCATGTGCTGAATAGTTGTCCTTTGCCACATCGAAAGCAGATTGAGAAGTAAAATGTGCAAAAAATGGATAGAGAACATAGCAGAGTAAGAGCAACCAGATTTAGCAAGTTCTGTTCTCTGTTGTGTCTTCTGCACACCACCAAGCAGACTCAACATAATCTAAATGTGCTTATTATAGAGTTAACTTGAACCTTTCACTCTATTATTGCTCCTACCCTGCCATCTTTATTGAAATCTTTCCCTGAAGTTTACTAGTGGTTTAAAACTGAACTGTCAGTCAAATCTAACCAAGATTTTCATGCACTGATAACCAATTCAGTCTTAATCAAGTGACTACTGATAGCACCAGTGTTTCCCACAGTTGTTCCTATTTCCAAGAAGGATGGTAATGCTCACTGGGCCCAGTGGTATAAGAGCTTAATTGTTGTACTGCAAAAGGCTGTAAACCATTGGTGGTCTTACATGTGCTGCTGTCTCCAGTGCCCACAGAGAACTTGGTATGTCTTGGTAATGAAAACTCAAATACGTGAGGTTTCACATACTTGGTAGTGAGTTCTATTTGGTGTCTGATCAATTCAGCATTAGGGATGCAACCTTAACTACTTGGGCAGTCCTAGGTCATAAACCTTAAAGACTGCAAAGTTTTAATTTCTCCTTTTATAAGCCCTACAAGATAGGTAAGAATTCAGATGCAAATGCCACAAATAGAGAACTGAGAGAGAGGAAGGGGAACTACTTACAGATCTAATTTTAGAATAATGAGGCCATCCCAGGTACCTTTATGGTCAGTGGCAAGAGTGCTGTCAAGACAGACCATATGTGCACATTAGTAGCCCTTCAGCAGCTTGGTTTGGGTCATTCTTCCTTTGGCTTGTCTTCCTTTCCATGCTGGGCCAGAGTGTGGAATGGATTTCACACAGCTGTGGAAGCCCAACTGTTAACAGAGATGCCTGTGATGTTAATCCAAATAGGAAAAAGAAAGCCCTCTCAAAACCAAATAACCTTCAAAGCACTTCCCCTGCACCCACCCTCCCTCCCCGTGACCTGGGCCATTTCAGGGCACGGCTGCTCCAGGAAGCTGTGGAGTCATGACACGATTGGGGCCACAGCCCTTAGGGAGAGGCGATGGGAAGCTGAAGGTGATGGGAGGACCCAAGCCCAGAGGTGCTTTCAGAGCACCACCACACTGATCTGTGCCCTGAGCAAGTGGCCCCAGCAGCGCTTTCCTGTCCTCTGTGTCTGGTTCTGGTTCCGTACAGGAGTCGTGGAGCTCCTGGAGCGGGTCCAGTGGGGGCCAACAAAGTTGATCAAGGGACTGGAGAATCTCTCCTATGAGGAAAGGCTGAGGGAATCGGGCCTGGACACAATAGATTGGACTCAATGATCTCAGAGGTCTCTTCCAACATAATTGATTCTGTGATTCTGTTCAGCCTTGAGGACAGACAACTGAGGGGGGACCTCATCAATGTCTCAGTATCTGAAGGGAGGGTGCGACAAGGATGGACCAGGCTCTGCCCAGTGGTGCTGAGCAATAGGAAATGAGACAATGGGCAGAAACTGATGCACAGAAGTTGAACATGAGGAAGAACAAGAGGAAGAACTAAGTGACCGCACCAGAACAGGTTGCCCAGAGAGGGTGTGGAGTCTTCCTCGCTGGAGGTATTCAGACGCAATCCTGTGCTCTGCGATAACCCTGCTCGAGCAGGGAGGTTGGACCAGATGACCTGCTGCGGTCCCTTCCAGCCTGGCCCATGCTGTGGTTCTCAGTTGGGAGGGGGCAGATCCCGTTCCCGAGGCTCTCACTGGGGCAGCGCCGCGATCCCCCGGCACCGCCGCCCCCTCGCCACGGCCGCCCCCTCAGGCAGGCCCGGCGCGAGCACCAGCAGCAGCATGACGTCACCCCCCACGCGCAGGGCGCACGCGCGGCGTTGCGGCGCGCGGTCGGGCCGCCCCCCCGCGGGAGCAGCGGGGGCCGTTCCCACAATGCCGCGCGGCGCCGCCCGCCCCGCGCCGCCATGGAGGCGGCGGGAGCGGCTGCCGACCCCGGCCCCGCTCCCGCCCGGCCCCGCTCCCGCTGAGCCCCGCGCTCCCCTCGGGAGGCAGCATGAGCGGCGGCGGCGGCGGCGGTGGCGGCGGCGGCTCCTCGGCACCCGGCCGCTTCGCCGACTACTTCGTCATCTGCGGGCTGGACACCGAGACCGGGCTGGAGCCGGACGAGCTCTCCGGTGAGTGGCCGCGGCCGGCGCTGCTCGGAGCGGGACTCGGAGCTGCCCCCCCGTCCCCCTGCCCCCGGGCGCTGCGGCAGCAGCTGTGCCCGCCGGGCGCCGTGCGGCTGCCCCGGGCGTGCGGGCATGGCCAGCCGTGCCCGCGGGAATGGCCAGCCGTGCCCGCGGGAATGGCCAGCTGTGCACCGACACAGGGTGCTGGTGCGAGTGACCGAGCTCGGCAGAAGTGCCGCCGTGATCCGCGCTGTGCGGAGCGCGGGCTGAGCGGCGGCCCCGCCGTAGCCGAGCGCAGCCCCATCAGCGATGTCCTGCGCGCTCCTCGCAGCCCCGCGGCGTGTGTCAACTTCTGCTTGGGCATTCGACACGCACAATAAATCGCATTTTGGAGAGAAAAGCGAAGACCGTTTTGGTGTTCTGTGTTACGTTTCGTTGTAGCACAGGATAAGAATTTTCTCCCATCAGAATCCGAAAAGAAGTCAGGTTAGGAAGTGGTTGCTCTGCTGTTGGACGGGAAGGTTCACACCAAATACGCAGCTAAACCATGTCAATCTGTACCATAGCACTGTGTCAAAACAGTGTTTTTAAGGTTAAAAATCAGTCCTGTGTTTTAGCAGCACCTCGGTTCAGCTTTATTCTCGCTGTACCGGCCTCAGTTAAATCAGGTTGTTGCTTAGCATCTCTGAGTGTTCAGAAAGCCGAAGGAATGTGGTGGTGAATACCTGTGTATTTGAGCGCTGAACTTGACCAATATTACATTCTTTCCCCCCCCCCCACTTGTTTTTGTTTTTATTAGCTCGCTGTTATAAGATGTCATGAGGGTTTTTTTACAACATTGCATTTAAGCCCTCCTCCACTAAATAAATGCTTGTTTCTAGTAGAGTGAAATTTGTGTTAATAGAACTGACTTCTTACATTGAGCTGTCGTAAACTTTGGCTATGATGGAAACTCTTTTTTTCTCGTTTAATGACTTCAAACAAATTTTCTCTTATGTCTCTCATGCTGAGCAGTACCTTACCCTAAAAGAATTCATGTTTGTCTAATGTTAAAGTAACTGTAGGCTACAGTTTGAGACTTGAAGAGTAAGTACAGCATAACAGTCTGCTCTGTAATGGCACTGTAAATTACAGCATCAATTTCATTTAAGAAATCCAAAGAACAAAATGCAGTACAATTTAATTGAGGGATATATGAGATTCCACAGATTTTTTTTTAATTAAATGACAAATGAACAAAGTTTCTAGATTGAAAACAATTAAAAAGATGTTAATTTTGTTATGCATTTACTATAAATCTATTTATATAATGTAGTGCAAGGAACACTCAGTAATGTTCCCTCTTCTTGGTGGGAACTTGAATAGGTCTCCTCACATAATTCAATTTAAAACCAGCAGTGCATTACTTTGGTCTAGCTATCTAATAGTAAACTGGAAGACATCAGTGCCTTTTTTAAAATATTCTGTCAGAGTGAGCAGGTCTGAAAGCTGGAGCATGGTGTTCTTTCTGTATTTGCTCTCCTGGTCAAGGACTACATTTACAGTATGTAAAACTGTAGTGTGTGATGTATCTTGGTCTCTGCTATTGCACCATCGTACTGTAACAGTGTTGCTTGTGACAAGGTGTGGGTTTTGGGGGAGAATAGTTTTTTTTATTTATAGGGGAGACATATTTTTGCATGATTTGAGGAAAGGTTTTAGAAGATGGGGCGAATGGGGGGAGGAGGATGAATTTCTGATAATGTCACAGCATATGAGATAGCTGGAATTCTGCTGCATTTTCTTGAGTTTGTTGTGTTATTAATAATGCATGACAGTGTGACTGATAATGCTTTCAAACTGTGTCTTAGGTTGTAGCCTCCTAAAGCGTCCACTGATAAAAATGGAAAGGGCCTCTGTTGATTTCAGTGGGTTTTGGATAAAGCTTTGAAACACTTTGTACTTCCTGGAAGCCTTTCTTCTTTGAATGAAAGGGTTATTGTGCACTGTGTTTCCCCCCCCCCCTTCTTATTTCTATGCTGCAAAATAGATTCTGAATCCTTGTACTGTTGAAGCAATTCGCCTCATAAGTGCCCATTGTTGGGGGAGAGGCGCTGGCACTTCAGCTGGTGGGTGCAGGGGTGGGAGCGGGACCGGGACCGGGATCCTTCCCCAGCTCGGTGAAGCCGGGCACGGCGGGTCCCTCCAGGGCTTTCCTGCGCCAGGGCTGCCGGAGCTCAGCCTGGCATGATGTCATCGCTACCCCACCGCCGCAGGGAGCCGGCGGCCGCTGCCAGGGCCTCCGGGGATGCTGCCGGCAGACTTTGTTCTCACCAGGCTTGATGAAGCCGTGTTGAGGTGTTCAGCCTCAACGTCGGTGATACAGCGTTTTCTGCAGACTTAGAAATGAAGCATAAGCTCGTGGATTGATGCTCGGTCTAGTTACTTTGTTTGGAGAGACACCTCTGATGGCGTTTTTCCTTTGTATGCTGGGAGCTTACTGAATGGCACAGCTGTAATGCTTTTTCCTGAAAAAGTTGGCTGGCTGATGGAAAATGCATAGAATATGTGTGTATGTATATATGTTTGTTTTCTCTCAATGTTGTGAGAAACCCTCTATTTGGGACTTTGTAGTTAGTGTGGGTTAAAGATTCTCTGTTGCCAGGGCTTTTTTATCCCCCGATTCAGTTCTGGGCATCCTTTCTTATTTTGATAATTGTGTTCCCACCAGGTAACGTGCTAAAGGAGATAGGAGAAATTTGCTCCTAGGTGGTAGTAAAACAAAACAAACAAAACCCCCAACACTGGATAAAGCTTAAGCTCCAGTGTCAGCTGCTAAGATGCATTTCCACATTTCCAGATGGTGTTGATATGCCAGAAGTGATGACAGAAATCTCTTAAGTACACTGTGAGGTCTGTTACAGGTAGATTTCCTTCATAGAGCAAATCACAGAAGGGTCGAGGTTGGAAGGGACCTTTGGCAGTTGTTGGGTCCAACCCCCCTGCTGAAGCAGGGCCACTTAGGGCCAGTTGCCCAGGACAATGTCCATGTGATTTTGAGTATCACCAAGAAAAGAGATTGCACAACCACTCTGGGTGACCTGTGCCGGTGCTCAGTCACCCTCACAGTGAAAAGGTGTGTCTTGATGTTCAGATGGAACCTCCTGTGTTTTGGTTTGTACCCATTGCCTCTTGTCCTGGCACGATACAGAGCCTGTCTCTGTTATCTCTGACATTAACAAGATTCTCTCCTGAGCCTTCTCTTCTAGATGCTAAACAGTCCCAGCTCTCAGCCTTTCCTCATATGGAGATGCTCCAGTCCCTTATTTGTCTTTGCGGCCCTTTGCTGGGCTCTCTCCACCGTATGTCTATGTCTGTCTTGTGCTAAGGAGTGCAGAACTCCAGGTGTGGCCTTACCAGTGCTGAGTAGAAAGGCAGGATCACTTCCCTTGGTCTTCTGGCAATGCTTTTGACCAATGCAGCCCAGGATACCATTTGCCTTCTTTGGAGCAAGGGCACATTGCTGGCTCCTGGTCATTCTGGTGACCCCCAGGAGATGATGAAATACGTCAACTCCCAAAAATCTTCTGTATGTAATATAAAGTATTGTAATGCTGCAAAACTATGATAGGACTTCTTAATTTAGGTTATATGACTGTGCCCTGGAAAGGTAAAGAGACTGAAGCTATACCTTACCTTCCAGGTGGAGTCCCTTATCTGTTGATTTGGTTAGATGTGATCTACCTATCTGTTCATGGGAAACCTTGCAGTGTATGGAATGGTTGGAGTTTCTGTTCTATGTTCTTTTTCACTGAAGGACTTTGTTTTCTTTTTCTCCTCTGTGGTGCATTAGTTTTTAACAATCATTTGCCAGTGGAGTTTGTTTATTATGGAGTGGCAAAGCAAAGGATCAACTTACCATTGTGTAACGCATACGTGTAATTGTAGTCTTGGTATCTGTAGTTTTCTGCTATTAAAAGCATGGAACTTGGATCCAAATATCTGGACACTACAGTGTAGTCTAAAATTTTTTGTTGCACATGCCTTAGTCTTGAATGTCGTGTCATAAAGATTACAGTAGTTATTGCAGAAATAAATGTTACACAGCAGAAATAGTCTAAAGAAAAAAGAAAGAAAAGGCCTATAATCTATGAACATCAATGATTTAATAATAGGATTGTTTTTTAAAACATCCTACTTTGGAAGACTAAGACCAGTACTAAGACCTGTATTTTTTTTTTCTACCTGTCTTCCCAGTCTGAATTTGTTTTAAGGTTTGCCCCAAAAATTAATTTATTTAGTAAATGGACTTGTGTTCTTTTGTGAATGTCCTTATCATGGTACTTTGAATTGTCCATCTGGTCATGAACTTCATCTTTAGAGGAGGATGAAAATAGTGTTAGGTGAAGCCCATGTGTCCAGGAAATATCCTTCCCATAGACACCTGTGTGTGTGTAGATTATGTAGCATAACAAGGGTGGATATGAGTAAGGCATCTGTGGCAAGTAGCCACTCTAATTATTGCTGTGGTATGAAATTTTAAAGGAAGTTGATACCTGGTGTATGGTATTCACCTAGCTCCACTCAACCTCACCAGTAAGATAAAAATGTTGTCTCACCTCATCTCTCTGTAATTGAAGTATAATTATTTATCTATTTTATTGACTGCAGATTTAAAATGACAGCTCATCTTCATACATTTTCTGCTGGTAGGGTTTATTTTAACTGAATTCTGTATCAATATAAACTTTAAAAAAAGCATGGGTCTCATGAAATGATTGAAAGTATTTGCCACATATATAATCCGATAAAATCACTCAGTATTTTGGAATTAGTGTAATATTTCCATTGTGGTAGTCCATGAAGTAATGCTGTTATCAGCATCTGTGTTAGTTTCCAAGTTCAACACACTTAAATATTTGAAGACTTATTTTGCTGCAAAGGTATTTGTAAGGGGTAGCTAAAGGGAAAGAGGAGGAGGAAGAATTTAAAGTAACAGGTATAATTTTCCGACTGACATTTGACCTGTTTTGTAGTTTATTCTGTTGGGCACTTTTATCTTGGAATTAAGACATGGCATTTGGGGTTGGAGCCAGATGTGATTCCTGCAGTGAAGCCTTTCTGCAGTACTGTTTTTTCCTTGGGTAAATAGTGTGTGATTAAATTTCTCTGTATTTGCTGTGGTGGTAGTACCAACAACACTTGCTGCAGAGGTGAATTGCATTGGTGGGAGCCATTGCTTGATTTTTTCAAAGGCTGAAGTATTCTGTGATTGTGTGGTTTTGTTTTTGGTGAGGTTTTTTTTGTCCCTCTTCCTCTCTTTGTCCATAATGTGGATGGTATCCGTGCAAGCTTCCCACAGTTCCCGATGGTGGGCCTCTTCCCTTGGGGATTCATTCTGAGACTGAAAGGGAGGGTTTACGGTTTCTTTGCCTCCCTGAGGTTGCTGACCAAGGTGGTGTTAACTCTGTGGGAGGCCTCTCAGTAGCACCAAGGCTGAGACCACAGGATGTTTTCACATAGGTCACAGTGGATGGGCAGCAGATAGCAACAACTTTTGGCTGGACTTACACTGGCACATGTGAAACATTTTAATCCAGATAATACTTTATTCCAGTCTTCCCTACCCCCTCTATCTTTTCCCAAGGAGCTGGAGCTGTTTGCCATGTTTGAGTGCCAAAAAGGTCTTTTGTCTCTTTGGGAACTGAGGCAGACGTGCTGGGGTAGCTGATATGTAGAATAAAGAATGGCAGAGCTGATGTAAGGGGGAAGCAGCTGTACTTTGCTGAACTGCATTTGAAGCCACAGTTTATTGGTGGTGTTTTTGTAATGCCAATCTTGTCATTATCATGTTTGTATTTTAGGTTAAACTGAGCTGTGTGCTTTACAGAATCATCCCCTCAAAACTCACAAGGCTCTTCAGTCTTCTGTCCTTCAGTATTCAGTTCTAAATTTGGTTTACTTATAAGGCTCTTTGATACGGTGTGGGGGAGGAGAAAGGTTACTCTTGGTTTGAGAGTAAACTAAAGATGCTAGAAGTGTCTAAAGAACTAAAGTTTACAAGTCTGTCTTCTAAGTCTTTTTAAAAAGCCATAGGAATGGCTTTTTAAAGCAAGTGAAATCTTGACCTTGTACATGTAGTTTCTAGTGGAGAAGTCAAGGCTCTGATATTTTGTTTTCAGTCTGAAATGTGATTAATCAAATGGCCTTAATAAAGCAAGACATACAAAGATAGGTTGATTTGGCTTTTTGTTCTTTTGGGTTTTTTTGTGTTGTTTTGTTTTCTTTGCAGTTTTTTTTGCAAGAGAGAAGCTACACAAAGGGAAGATCTTAAGTGGATTATATGGGAAATACTGCCATTTGCAAACAATAAACTTTTTTTTCAGTAAGCCTTCAAGTTATTGATCCTGTAGTTACAAAACACCACAACTGCTTATCTGCCTGTTGACTTAGTGAAGTCCTACTTGAGTGTTCTTGGTAATGACTTCTCAGACTTATCTTTTGAATTCCCTCTAACCTGCAGGGCTCATGTAGCAGAAATGATGCACACAAAGTGACAGTGTCAGAAGCAATTACTTACTGATGCACGCTGTGCAGTAATTACTCTCTCAATTTCTTGACAACCATTTCAGATTTGTGGTTTGTAGTGAAGTTTGCAGCGAACTGGAATGTTATCCCTGTGAGGCTTAAAACATTATTGCACAGAGAAATTATCAAGCATTCTGGCACAAATTGATGAATGATGAAGAGCTTACTTGGAGAGCTTCTGCTCAAGGCAGTTTCTTAGTCTTTCGAGGAAAATGCTACTTTGGTTGTGGTTTGATGGGCAAGAGACCGTTGGTTTCAAACTTTCCTGTATAAGGGTGGAGTATCGCCTTTTTATTTAGTTTTTTTTTTTTTTGTTTCTTTGACTGGTTGTAAAAAAACCTGCACATTCAGGTACAATGTGTACATCTGTATTTACATATTTAATGTACATATAGATACTGAAGCATTTTAAGAAAGAAACTTTATTGCATTTCATGGATAAGTGATCTGCAGACAGATAACATGGCAGTCAAAAGCAACCTTTTAATTTTCACATGTAGCAACATTTCAGTGTTCGAGTGAGGAAAAAAGTTGGTTTTACAGAAACATATTCTTTCAGCATGACTTCAGGTGAGTTTGGAGGAGTTTTTTTGCAATTGTAGTTGCCTGTTTAGGTCCACAGTTGCATTCTGTTGCAGAAAAGTATGGGCAGAGATCTTGAGGTCACCGCAGTGTACTGATCTGTGCATTGCTTCTGTCCTCTACAAGCATAAATTTTTATGAGCTTTTCTACTATTTACATATTTTACTTATTCCTCCTTAACTTGATACTTTCAGCAAGCTCCCTTACCAACAGTTGTTTCCTGGGTTTGGTCCCCAGGCCCAGCAATATCCTACTGAGCTGTCATCAGAGTTACATTGGGGAAAAAAAAAGTCCCTTAACTTAACAAGGTTGGTGCCAGCTGTAGCCAGCATAAGCCTGTCATGTCCCTTTCTGGCTCTTTTATGTGTGTGTTCTGGGAGCTTGAAATATGAAATAGCTCATCCAAAAGTTTTGCTGAAGGCTGGTAAAATTTCTCTTTATCGGTATCTNTTAGTCACTTCTGATGAGATTTAATCTGGCAGAGATTTTATGGCAGCCGAGACCATTCGAACTGTAAGTTGTTGTGGTCTCTCTTTCCCTGTCCTTACTGTGGTTGTGGCCTCCTGCCTCCTTCCTGTTCATGAGGACTGTTGGATGTGGTTCAATCCAGTAGGATCCAGGGAGCACTGGGCCTTGTTGTGAGGCTGGTGATGCACAGCCACAGATTGGCATAGGTGCCCTGAAGCACAGCTCCTTTGGGGACCATATTCAACAAGTTCTTTAGACTGAAATCCATGTGGAGGATCTGCAGAACACTGACCAGACAGACCTCTGAGGAGTTTGTGATCTCGAGGGCATAAATTACCTTTGCTTTCTGAGTTGCTTTAATGTTGCAAGGTCATCACAGGCAGTGAGCAGTGGATGGATATTCCATGTTATCATGTCTGCTCTGGAAGTGTGCTCAGGATCCATGCACTATCCATCCCTAACAGAGGAATACTAACTTTGGATGTGTTAGTAGCCTTGAGGATATCTGCCATTTTACAGCTTAGGCCTCATAAACAGGGTCTAACCTGGACTTGAAAAATGAAGAAATCTGGATATATCCACTGAATGAGGTAAACTGAGTGGTGTTTTGATCATTCCAAGAGTAGTCCTGACTCTGTTGTGCTTGAGTGGCAGCATGCTCTGGGAAGTCCTTTTGTGGTGTGTATGTGTGGGGGGGTATTTGTTAGGGTTTTTTATTTGCGCATCTTTTTTTTCCCCTTTCTGTCATATAAAGTCTTCCACAGTTAAAACGATATATAACATAATGTTTTGTTTTCCTCAAGCTTGACCAGGGAAGGGATTTAACTCATAGTTTTGGTCTGTGGAACCACAAGCCATCATCTTTGTTTATGATTTTGATCAAAGAGGCGATGCGCAGTTATAAGTGGTTAACTTTGACCTGAGACTTGTATTTTCAGGACTGAATAAAAGTACTGGACTTTGTTCTTCCTATTCTAATCAGATTTTCATGTTGAAAATGAGTTGTTTTTTTTTTAACCAAACATGAATCATGCCTCGTGGAGAAGAAAGGTAAGCCTGATAGCTTGATAGGCTTACATGTAAAAAGGAGAGAGCTTAGGCGGTGTAGTAGGTGAGGTAAAGAAGGATATAGCCAGAGCAAAGATAAACTTCAGAGCCTGTCATATCTGTTGATCAAACTGTCAGCACATCTGATTAATTTTCTGGTGTTAGAAATCATTTCTATCAAGCAACTTGACTTTCTTACAAGACTTTTTTTGGAGGGAGCAGTTCTTATTAAGGCAGATTACTGCAAAACACTGTTTTCAAAGGTTACATAATAAAGTGAAGCATACTGGGCAGGACTGGTATACTGAGATGGTTGTACAGCTGATCTTTCTGTATTTTGCTGACCTCCGTATGTTAGTCCTCTGAGCTGGAGGGCAATGGGAGCACAGAAAGTAGGGACATTTGACTGGATGGGATATGCCACTGTAAAAGGAGACCCACAGTGGTTCAGGAGAGTTGACTGAGATGGTCTGTGCTCAGGTTTTCCTGAAGCAGTCTCACTGGATCTGCCAGTCTTAGATGGGCATGAGGAGAACAGCTGGTTTCTATGTTAAATATACTTAAAATATGCTTTTCTCAGCTTCTGTTGTATATTGCTATAATTGTATTCTATTCCACAGGTAAGCCCCTCCTTTCCTTTCTTAGTGTCTTCTGTTGCACATATTTCAGATCTATTGTGTAATGGAAATGGCGTGTCCCCCCCAGCCCATACGGCTGAGAACACGCCTGTTATTGAGACTCATAGGGCTGCTTCTGTTGTTTAGTTGGAAACAGAACTAAATATCTTTCTGGAAGTCTTTTTGGTGTGGCTAAAACAGAAAGAGTGGTTTAGTAAAACAATTCTGGTTTTAAGACCATTTCACTGAAAGTTTCTGCCAGGCGGTCTTGATTAAAATACGCTGTGTCCAGCTGCCTTACTGTGGTACTTGCAAAGGAGTACAAAAAGAAAAAATAAAGGAAAAAAAATGTTTAGGATGCTTTTAAAGATGCAAGCTGAGGACTTTTTCTTATTTATTTTTTAAAAAGCTGCTTTAGATTCTTGATAGTTTCTTCTGCCACTTCCCTGTCCCACCTCTTCCCGTCTTCCTTGAAGCAGCACCAGAACAATAAAAACAAAAGCTTTTGGTTTCCTGACCTTACAATCGCAGAATGCAGATGGGCTCAGCTGTTTTTCTGTGGTGCTTTAAATTCATTGTTGCAGCATTTGAAACTATTCCAGAGTGTGTGTGGCAATACGTTTTGTTATCGACTAGATGAATGCTGGAACTTAAATGATGAATGGATATCTATTAACTCCTAGATTTTAATTTGCCATAGAGGGCTTGGAAGAATTTATGATACTGAAGCAATGAATAATCAAGAGATTATTTGTATCCAGTGGAGTTTATACTAGATATCCAGTTAGCGAAATGAACTCTCATTTTTTATTTCACTTCACAGGGAGTTTCTTCATGTTACAATTTTTGAAACATTACTGTACTTGAATTTTGGAAAGCAGAAGAAAATAGGAAAACAACAGGAGCTTTTACAGCCAGCAGATTAGGGTTAACTCTCTTCTTTGTCCTTCTCACCTTTTTAGAAACTACAGTAGGAAGAATTGTATTGTCCATTGAGTGTTCACAGGTATGTTCAAAGGAATGTGTACTCCTGGGATTGGGATAAGGGATTGTTACAAGCAAGTTTGGCTTCCCTAGACGACAAACAGGAAAAAAATAAATTAGAGCCTTTTGTTGCTGGCTATTCTCTTTGTCTTATCTCCACCTCCTCTAAAGCAAGTCCTTCAGCTTTTACAGACCAGGGATGCCACTCCACCCAGCGTGCATTTCAGTTTCCCTTAAGATACACACCTAAGTGTGTTCGTATCCCATATTTGCACCTTTGTTTTAGAAAGGCAGACGGGACTTGCTTTGCCTCTGAGGTGTTCTGTCAGGGCAAGTGGAACAGTAACTTTCAGGGGAAGTCCCAGCTGTGAAAATCATCTGTTACAAATCCAGCGGGATGATGGTCGCTACAGACAGTGATTGAGACACCCGATTCCAGTTGCTTCAGCAGCAGTGCTGCAATAAAATAAAAGTGATCCTAAAGATTTTCTCATGTGGATAATTTGACCTGCTTTGAAAAGTGTTAAAAGTCCCAATTTCGGTAACAAATTAAGCGGGTCTAGCCACCGCTTGAGCCTACACTATGCCAGGTGGTCTTATCCCAACAGGGGGGAAGGGGGAATAGGAGTGCAGGACAGAGGGTTTATGTGTTGCCGGATAAAAGGCAAGAATTTGTCTTTGTGTGTATCTGAGCAAGAGGTTTGCTGGGGAAGGGAGTCCTCTCTAATGAGAAATACGTGCAGCTCTGCTTAGGGAGGAAGAACTGGAAGGAAGGAAACAAGTCATAATCTGAAAGCATTTGTCTATTGATGGAGTGGCTGTTTGCGTACAGATTTGGCAGCTGCAGCTTTTCTTGAGTCATGGTTTTTATTCCAAGAATTCTTGTTTAATGAATTTCTTACCTTAGTCTGCCAGACTTTGGATATTTATTTCCTGCATTGTAGAGAGGTGTGGTTGTTTTTTTTTTTTTTTGCAGTTACATATGGTTTAGTATTTTGTAATAAAATATTGGTTTAATATTTGTTAAAGAAGGAATCAGAGAAATTCTCTGTTTTATTTTAAAAATAAATTCTTACTATAATTATTGTAATTCTTACTAATTAATAGCTCTCTAGGTATGTATTGAAAGGACTCTGATATTAGACTGTGGGGTTCTGAAAAGTCAGAATGGTATTGCTCACCAGAAGGCTTGGTCTGAGGACGATTGCTGGCAGAACTGGGAATCCTACTGCTGTTTATGACATTAGCTGCTGGGTTTAGATTTAACCTAATTCTAAGTGTTAATTGTATCTTGGGAAATAATTCAGACTTTTTTTCCGTTGTGTTAGGCCCTTTGACAGGCATGGTCTTGCACTTACTCAGTTTTCACCCAAAACCCAAGAATGAGAAAGATTGTTTTCAAAATGTCCTATGATGACCATTTTCACTGAATTATGGCTTTGTGCTGTATTACATTTTCTAACTCAAAGCAGGGTAGAATTACGCTGTTCTCTGAGTACTGTTTACAGTTCATGTGCTGTTCAGATCCCCATGTTGACTGACTTCTGACTTGGAACCAACACTTGTGAAATGCTCTACTCTTTGGCTGTCATAATCACGTTTGGTTGTAGGGTTTTGTAGGGTCTTTTCAATCCTAAATTCAGTTTCTCTGCTGTGCTAGGTAATACAGGAAAGCTGCCATAAGTGTATGGTCCATAGTTTCTGTTCCTGGTACAGAGTCTCATTGTTCTTATTCATTTGTTAATTACAGCAATATGACTGTTTCATGTTGAAACTGTTTTATATTTAGTTTAAGACATTCATTTTAGTGGCAGCAGGAATTAATATACAGACTGTGTATGCTAAAAGATTTCAGTAAGTTCCTTTCTGTGGAAAATATAATGTTAGTGTTTTAATTGCATACTATTGAAGATTTTTTTTTTTATTTGAAGATGTCATGCACACAGTAAGTGTACACCAAGACAGAATTAACTGAATTAATAGCAGGCTATATCACAGGAATTTAAAGAAAGAAGCTGCTTGGCAGAGTGAAAGCAGCAAACCACTTAATCAGAATCAGTCGAGCTTTCTGAATGTCTTTGTTCTGTAATTACTTTGAGCATATCAGTGGACTCAATGAACAAATGAAGGTGGCAGTATTAATGATTCCTTAAAATCAGTCTTGCATTACCATTTAGTTTGTTTATTGGGCACTTTTTCTGGTAAGCAGGGTAGCCTCTTCCTACTTGCTCTCTATTATTAGGGAAAATTGAGCTTGACTCTACATCTGAAATAGCTGCTCCAACACATTTTCCTAGCTAGTATGCAAGGAGAAGTTCCTGTATACTTCTTAATCTGGCATAATCTTTAGAGTTGCAACACTGCAGTCACTTTCTAAAAGTTAAAACCAAATAGTAAATTGACAACGTGTACAAAAGGCTGTGATTCAGTGTACAAAAGATTTTGTTTGCAAAGTATACCTGGCTTGTTTTTAATCAAGTTTACCCTTTCTAATTAAGGACAGCTTAAGCCACTGTTCTGTACTAGAGAACTTTATTACGTGAAAACTTTTCACAGCAGGGTGGGATTTACAGAGAAGAATGATTGAGGTATTGAAGAAAAAAATCTGGGATTAGAAGCATTGTTACAAAGAAACAAACTACTCAGGAGAGAAATTTGAATTGTTAGAATGATGTAGAAGTGTTCTTGGGAATTTGCATTGGAAATGTGCATGCAATCCATCTGGATGTGTGTTACATCTGTGGCTGTAAAGCTATCTCAGAGGATGAGGATGATTGGCAGTCATAGCTTGAATTTCAGTACAGGTCTAGCTTTTATTTCATAACTCCACGTGGAGCTTTGACAGGAAATATGTTAGTACTTAGCATGGCTACATGTAGCTAATAATAGTGATGCAGCCATAAATTGCACTCCTCTGTGGTTCAGGTAGTAAACAGAACTTTAGAAAAGTTGTAGTCAAAAAAGGGAAGGGAATGGAGTGAGAGGGAAGTGCCTGTAGCGGCAGGGTTTTCAGTTTGAATTTCCAGCCTTTTAAAAAGGTCTTGTTTTCTTCTTTTGTTTGGTTGAGAATTAAAAATGTCATCTTTTTCACATACAAATACACTGTTCAGTTGAAACTAATAATTGTTTATATATTGAGAGGAGGTGATAAGTAGGTGAAGTTGCAAGTTGTATGACCTAACCATTTTTCTTATTACTGTGTTGGGAAGGCCTTTTTTTTTTTTTTAAATACTTTTCCTGAGGAGGAATACAGATGACAGTGGATCATATTTTTCTCTGGGTAAATCAGGAAAGAGCTAAAATTAGACCTTCAGAATTCATTCTCTTTATTCCCTCTCAAAGCTGAGGAAAGCTTGATACATAGTGTTTTGCAGGTTTTGAATTGAACGCTTTAATTCATTCCAGCATCTGTAACTTTTTTTTTTGTTTCTCTGTATAATCTTGCAGAAAAATGGTTTCCATTGATGCAGATATTTCCAAAGCAGTGCTGTCCTGCACAGGTTGGAAACTCCATGTAGTATCTCTGAATTTTTAAGTCCTGATTCTCATCAGACCAAGACACAGACACTGCTGTCCCCCACTCACAGGTTGAGCTGCAAGAAGAGTAACAGAGGCGAGGACAGGGAGCAGCACGAAAGTGAGAGCCAGAGAGGTTGCCAGCCTACACTACAAATCCACATGGTGATATGGCTTATGTTCAGTGTTAGGTGACTCAGTCAGGTATGAATAAAATCAGGTGTACTTGTCAGCTGAGCTCCGCCTGCCCAGGAAGAGACAGGTCAGTCTTGGACATCCCTCAGAGCCAAGGAGACTTCCTCAGAGGTTATGTCTAGCTGATGACTTCCCTTTTGTTAAGCAGGCTTAGTCTAATAACTTAAGTCTTTTATGCATGTCTTCTTAAATTATATGGTATTATGGTTTAAGCCCAGCCAGCAACTCAGCCGCTCGCTCCCTCCCCTTGGGTGGGATGGGCGAGAGAATCAGAAGGGTAAAAGTGAGAAAACTTGCAAATTGAGATAAAAGCAGTGTAAGAGGTGGAGTAAAAGCCACCTGTGCAAGCAAAGCAGAAAAGGAATTCATTCACCACTGCCCATGGTCAGATGGGATAGCTGTCCCAGCTGTGTCCCTTCCCAATTTCTTGTGTACCCCCCAACTTTCTTGCTGACAAGGTGCTACGAGAAGCAGAAAAGGCCTTGGCTCTGTGCAAGCATCGCTCAGCAGTAACAAAAACATCTCTATATTATCAGCCCTCTGTTCAGCCCAGATCCAAAACATAGCCCCATGCCAGCCACTGTGAAGAAAATGAACTCCATCTCAGCCAAAACCAGCACACAGGGTAACAAATGAGGAGAGAGCAATACAGGACTATGATGAGGCTGACTGCCTGCATAGTGTAACAGTGGGAATAGCTCGGGTGTGCCACAGTTCAGATGAATAAAATCTTTACAAGTCACTGATTGCTGTAGCAGCTTTGCTTCTTTCCCACCCTGTGGTGGAGCCTTAGAGGGTTGATGAAGTGTGAAAGAAGGGAGGGGAAGCAAAGGGCATTACCAAGCCAGATGGTGGTTACTGGTGTTGAAAAATCTATTACCTGGCATGGCAGGAGCCAGCAGGTATCGAGCTGGGCCTCAGGAGGAGGGACAGCTTCAGGAGTTATCAGTTATTAAAACTCTACTCTAGTCCTGTGTTTTCTTCAGTGCACCAGTTTCAGAGCCTCTGTGTCTGCAGTTTACTCTTTGCTTCCATCATGTTTTGGGGGATCACCACGAGCTAATTAAGCTGTTTGTGTGGCTAAATGGGATTAGCGAAACATCTTAGTTAACCCTTTATTTATTCTCTATTTGTTTATTTTTAATCCAGATCGTTTTCACTGATCCTGTTTTGAGTGTGATATCACAAAGGGTGTTTTTTTCCAATGACAAAGAAATTCTGAGATTCTCTGCTTCAGTGCTATTCCTCTGCTCTGTGCAATCCCAGGGCTGCCTAAACTAGATGGTTTTGGATTTGTACAGTGCCTAGTGAAATCATGTTTCTCTATGCATTTATATTATTTACACTGCAAAATACAATGGGATTCTTGTTGTTGTTTTGAAGGCCCGATGATGTTGGGAAGCATATTGGCTTGAAACTTCTTGAAATATTATTGTTTTTTTCTTCTTTTTCCCAAAATTTTATATGTTAACGAATTTCATATGTTGTATGACATTTCCTGAAAAATAATCTTGTAGTTGTAGCTGTTTGATTGTTGTTTCTGCTTTAAATCCAAGGCAGCTGAAGGTTAGTAGTCTGTGGGGCAGCTTGCATCTTGATTTTTGTAGAGCTTTTTCTGTACTGTGGCAAACATCTGAGTGGTAAATGTGTATGTGAGGATCATCAAATGTATTTAAAAGACCTCTGTAGTCTTCAGCAGGCAATACTGTGTTCCATTAAAAAAACCCCAAAAGACTCTTTTACATGGAACTTGTATAAAAGAAAGAAATTATTTACAGAGAAATTTTGTCTAAAAATCTCTTTATTGTAACTCAGATAAGTAAGGGAAGTACTTTCTAGCCATCACTTTTGCTAGAGAGGAACCTTATGAAAAGCATGATGTGATGATAGCAGTGCTTTGATAGTTGTTAAGTGTGGGGACTTATACTGAGTCTTAAATTTGTGAGATACATCATATTTTTATCAGTTTATCTTCTCTTATGTCTTAGTTTTCTCAGCTGTAGAATATAACTGTCCATTTCTGCTGATGGTTTTGTCTTCTGTGTTTGTTAAACCTGCTCTTCAGTGTTTTTGATCAAAACCATTTCAATTAGTAGTGAATTAATCAGCTAATTCACACAGAGACAGATCTTGAAACCTGGCATTGTTTTTGCCTGCTGGAGATGTGTTGGAATTGGTATTTTGCTGGAGCAGAGTGTTTGTGTTCGAGGCTTCTAACTAATCATAAATTTAGAAATTTAGGGTTAATTGCTTTTTGACTCTGGATATAAGCAAATACTGTTTGTGTGTTTTCCCCCCCATCCCCTTGACTGGTGGCTCTCTGGTGACAATCACTGGCTGCTTAGTGGGAGAAGAGAAGGGAGAGCCCATGCAATGGATGGTGCTCAGGTTCCCATCAGTTGTAATGGCAAGATAATAGGGTGTCCAGTGTCCTGGGGTTGCACAGATCACCTGGGTTGACCTTTCCAGGTGTTGGTGAGCTGTCCCTTGATGTTCCCTGCTTTGTTATCTTTGGAAGCCAGCCTGGCCCAGTCTTAAGGTCCAGTAGTTTGCAGTATTTGCCTCAGTATCGAGGCAATCTGGTAGGAGTAGTGTCTGTGCAACAGCTGGAGTGGCTTGATGGACTGCAGGAAGGCGCGGAAGCGTTGCCTTGTGTTTCTGTCCGGACCAGGACTCTGTGGTTTCCAGAAATCAATTTCAGTACTTTCATTAAATTATAGACAGACTCCAGCTCTAAAAAATGTAAGTGTGTGTTGGCAAGAATGTCTCTTGGGAGGAGATGGTGCAAGGCTGCTTAAAATAGATAAGCACCCATTCAGTGTTTGCTAGGGTTTGTTTTTTTTAATTGGAAGGGAAGAGCAGCATCATGTATTTTGTAATATTAATCATCTTGATGAAAAGGGCTTCACGTCACAGATTTTCTTTTCAAAATATGCACAGCCACGCACATAGGTGAACCCAGTGACTGTGGGGTGTGGTTTCCAAGTTCCAGAGAAAATTTGGCCCTCAGGTATTTTCTCCCTTACACATACGTGGAAGAAAAAGAAACAACCCAGGAACAAAACAGCTCAGTAAATGTCTAAAGTTTTTCCTCAATTATCTAAAAGTTGACATTACATCATCTGCACAGATGTAAATATAGAAAATAGTAGGTGTGTTAAATCTCCTGACTTATTTTTAAAACCTTTTTACAGAGGACTGTCTTTACTTCAGTCTATGTTTGTGTCAGTAAATAGAGATGTGACATTATGCCCATTTTTCTTTCTGGGAGATTGGAAGTTTCTTTAAATGCTTATTTTCATCATTTATGATTGTTTTTATGTACTGTAGAAATGCTGTTATCTTTTCTGTCTTGGACTCTGCTCTTTCACAAGGTAGTTATATTTCAGTGAAGCTGTGTTCTGTTTTTTCCTAACTATTCCCCTCCCTGTACATGTTTCAAATTTTCCCAAACATGCATTTTTCTCTCTCAACAATGGTATTTTTGAGTGTTATTGTTGAACCGATTAATAAATAATGTAGCTGTGTGGTTTTTTATGAAAATCAGCTGAACTGTTGCTTTTTCAGACAAATAGAAAAAAACAATCCCTCCTTCAATTTCAGTGCTATAAACCAGAGAATTAGCAAAATAGATGTGAATATTTTGGGTGTTGGGAGACCTGTCCTAGGTCCTGATTCAGCATAAGTTCCCTGTTTGAGGTAATATTCAAGATGTAATATAAACAAAATCCAGAATTACATGACGTCTCATCTATCAAAGGACTTCTTAAGCGTTCAGCGTAGAAATGAAGTTGTGTTAGGTGTAATGTGTTTGTCAGATTCTGTATTGTGGATGGGCAGTGTTATAACTATATCTGTGTATGGCTGCTTTGTGGAAGTAAGTGTTGTACCAAATAAAGGGTCTAACTTGGCTTAGAAATTGGACTTCAAGTATTACTGTAATAGTACAGAACAAATCTGACCAATTCTGAAATCAGTTTCTATTGCCAAGTAATTGCTGCATGTAAGAAAACAAGTGAGGAACTGAAGTGTATTTTCTCTTTTGCCGGTGTTGCTGAAATAGTTCAATTTATTTCGAGCGTATGATTTCATGCAATTGTGCCTGATTGTTAGTGCAGCTGTCAACAGCTGCATGCTTATTTAGCTAATTGCATTCTAGTAATATAACTAAGCTTATTTTAAGATACGCAGTTGTGTGCTTTTTTTTTTTTAAGGCAACTTCGCACGCTCAGAATATTTACTGCATAAAGTTCTGTGCTGTCACACTGAACCGTCATCGCTCTAGAGGAAATTTAAAAGCTTCTGAACAAGACTCTATCAGCCAATCTAGTATATGGTTAGCATCTGTGAAAAGCTGGGCCATGCTGCTTAAATTCATACAGTTCTGAGGACCTTGAAATGGTCTTGTCTTTGGGGTTAATTTCATCATCTGCTCTTTGGGAATATTTTATACTTAACATGTAAAACCTTAGTTTCCCAAGCAACCAGTTCCTATTGCTGCATCGGTATTCTCGTTGTGTGTACAGGATCGATGAGCTTCTGCTACATATTGATCATCTCCTACAAGAAATATGTACCTAAAATGAGAAATTTGTATAAGTTGTATATGTATAAAAACATATTAGGAGAGTAGACTATCTTTTATGCATGCTAATCCTGGATATTTGTATGATTTTTACTGGTATGTGTTAGCGACGTGATTACAGTCAACAGTATGAAATTTATAATGCAGTGTTGTTTTTATTTGTTATATAGCTTTATGCCAGTATATACAGGCCTCTAAAACCCGAGATGGTGGCAGCCGTTTCATTTCAAGTGCAACAGAAGGTAAAGGAAAAAGTGTGGGGAAAAAAAAAAAGCAAAATTCTTTGTTCATCTGATACTCTCTTCATGGACGTTTATGTGGTTCTTGATCTTTTAACCTTCTAGACTCTCTCTTCACAGCTAACTTCTTGCAATAGATGGTGAATACCTTATTTTCCTAAGTCTTAAAAACAAAATTAAGCGATCTCATGATGTCACTTGTATGTCTATCTAAAAGTTGCATCATCTTTGCATCTTGTCTATTTGTGCTTTTCTTCAGTAACAAAGTTCCACTGAAACTGAAGCTTTAGTTATGTTTTAATGAGAATCTGAAATATGTGAAGAGTGGCTTAGAGAATTGCTGTCATGGCCACAATCTCAAGATTGTCACACTTAGGAAAAGCACAGATACTTAATGACAGAACTGTTACAGTGCTAATCCTTGCTAATATCTGCAGTCTGACTATATGCTAACGAACTGTCTTGCATTTTCTGTTTCTCTTAAAAGGAGTGTGTCCTTAATTCACTTATCCTCGCATCTACCTGCTGATGTCCTGCTTTTTGGCCTTGTTTGAGTTTGAAAAGAGAATGAAATATTTACTTCTGTTTTTTTCTTTCATCTGCAGGGGAAAACTTTGAACAGACTCCGTTAAGACGCACATTTAAATCCAAAGTTCTTGCTCGCTATCCTGAGAATGTTGAATGGAACCCTTTTGACCAGGATGCAGTGGGAATGGTCAGTATCACATAATGGCTTTTGTTTTTAAGACAAAAACCTACTTGAACAATTGAAGGCATTAATCTCTGTTCTCTTTGACAAAAAAAGTGTGAAGTCTGTTATGGATTGGAAATCATGAGTTTCTCTAAATTGGGCAGACTCAGAAGGCCTTTTCATTTAATTAGGGTATATTTGGGGGGAAATGAGTAAGTCCCTAGGAGAGTTTTTTTTGTTCTCTTACAATTTTTTTTTGTTACATTCTAGAAAATTAATAGAGAAAGAAGTTAGTCTGCAATGAATGAATCTCTTTTTTGTGCACGATCTTTCTGTTTGATGGAATGTGGTGCAGTTTTTTAATTTAGATAAAATATAGTACTTTTCTCTGTCAAGTTTCTGGTCTTGGTGACCAAAACACTTTTCTTTATCTGAGATTGTATTTTGTTATTTTATTCCCATTGAGGCTGGTAATGAAACGGTTATGAGTTTCAATAGAAACTGCATGTGGCTCCTTTTGTTTTTCTGATTTAGATTTGTATTCCTGTATTTTGTAGAAATGTAAGACTTAATAGAATTTAAAGTGAAATGCAATGGCAGTCTGTGGATTCTAAATCCCATTTTCACCGGTGCTTCTGGAGGCAGAGGGAGAGAAAAGCGTGTTTTAACGGGTATTATCTCCCCTTCTCCCTTTTTTTGTAGCTGTGTATGCCTAAAGGGCTTGCTTTCAAGACACAAGCAGATTCCAGAGAACCTCAGTTCCACTCTTTCATTATTACTCGTGAAGATGGCTCACGGACATTTGGATTTTCTCTCACGTTCTTTGAGGAGGTCACTAGCAAACAGATCTGCAGTGCAATGCAGACGTTGTATCATATGCACAATGCTGAATATGACATTCTTCATACCCCACCCACAAATGACAAGGAGAGCTGCAGCAGCACGGGAGACTGCAATGGCACCTCTGTTTCAAAGCTACAGCGTTTTAACTCCTATGACATCAGCAGAGACACGCTCTACGTCTCAAAGTGCATTTGTCTGATTACTCCGATGTCTTTTATGAAAGCTTGTAAGAAAGTACTAGAACAACTTCACCAAGCAGTGACTTCACCTCAGCCGCCACCGCTACCTTTAGAAAGCTACATCTACAATATTCTCTATGAGGTTCCTCTTCCTCCAGCAGGAAGGTCATTAAAGTTTTCGGGTGTTTATGGACCAATTATCTGCCAGAGGCCAAGCACCAGTGAACTACCATTATTTGATTTTCCAGTTAAAGAAGTTTTTGAATTGCTTGGAGTAGAAAATGTGGTTCAGCTCTTTACCTGTGCCCTCTTGGAGTTTCAGATACTGCTTTATTCACAGCGTGAGTACTTGGGTTTTGTTTTCTTACCTTGTAGTTGTACTGGCACAGGATCTTTTCGTTCCTTGAATCCTGAAAACCACACAAACAACAGAATAGCTGCATTAAAGTGGCATGAGCATGCTAATGCAGTCTGGCTGATCTGTGTGCAGGTCTTAGTGTAAAGAAAAGAACTGGAGTTGCAAAGAGAGTGTTGCATTGGCTCTTGCTGTTAGATGCCTAACCTTAAAACTTTGGGCTTTCACATAATCTCCTTTATTGATGGGTTGACCCATCCCTTTATTGTTGGCTCTAGAACTGTGCTGTTGGATAGAGAAATATACCTTCTTCCATGTTCCTCTCTAGCTGCTTAGTTGAATTCCTTCCTCTCTCTGCCAAACTACACATGTATTTCAAGAAGATGCGTTAGTTATATAGCCCCTTCTGAAGAAGAGTTAGCTGTGCAAATGTAATCTTCTCTTGGAGTACCTAATGTAACATTTCAGTTGTTACTTTGAAAGATAATTACCTGAAAAAAAGTTTTGTTTGGCTGAATTAAATCCCAAATCTCTTTGGTTTAAATCCCAAATCTCTTCAAGGTCTCTTAAGGCCTTGAAACAGTTATTGCTGAAGCCAGGCAGCTGAAGCTTGCTTTGAAGAGGATAGGCAGCAACTAGGCTGAAATAGCATGTGTACCAATTAGTGAGTAGTGTGGGAGTGCTATCCATTTTCTATGTCAAAATTTGTGGATACTGGCCTTTTTACTATGCATCCTGTTGCTCTAACACAGAGTATGTGGAATTATGCCAAAAGATAATTTCTCTACTTTTTTTTGTCTCAAGCTGAGTAGCATTAATCCACCCCTCCATAATGATGTGGTTCAAGATAGACAGACTGCATTGTGAACGCTGTTTTATAGTAATGATAAAGGAGCCTAAAAGACCCCAAGAAAAACCCAGGAATATGGATTTACTGGACAAATCCAGGAATATGGTGTTACTGAAATCTTTTTTTGATGTTTTCTTCCATTGAGCTGTCACAGAAATATGTAGAATACAAATGGCAACTATTTATAAAATATAACCTGCAGTTACTAGCAACCTCCTCCAAACATGAAGTACAGATGTTTGTGTGTTGAGATCTGTGTATAGACTAAAGCCAAAAATGGATTTATGTGCACAGTCAAAGTCATTAAAAGTGTATAATGGCAGCAGGGTGTTATGTCACTGTTGTTGCATTGTATAAACACTGTGAATTACAGTAGAGAAACTGCACAGTAATTCAGATACAGTCAAAAAAACTTATTGAATTGTATAGTGGTCTTGGATTTAAAAACCAAATTACTTTGCTTATTGTTCATAGAAAATCTAGAAATACTTATCTAGAAGACAAAACTTCCTTTGTGATTTCTCCAGAAATGGATCAGGTTTGAGAGTTAGGGAGAGTTTGTGTGGATACCTGTGTCTTGTCAATGGAGGATTCAAACATCAGCCTCTTCCATCTGAAGAAGAGTGAGGTCCTGTTGGCCTGTAGTGATGCCCGAGATCTCCTGTGGCGGGATCAGGTGTGCCTGGATGGTGGGAAGCTCTGCAGGAAAAGCAGTGTGTGCACTGCCATGTGGGAACAGTTTTCCTGGATCTCTTCTCAGGCCATCCTGTTATGGGTACTTTTTCCTCTCAAGCTGGAGCTCAGCTCACTCCAGGACTAGTCCTCTGTATTCTGGGTTCTCTTTCCAAGTCATAATAATGGGTTCAGCTTTCAGTCTTGGGCCCTTTCCAAGTGTCTGATCAGTGGCTAATTAAAGAAGCTTAAAATAGCCCTGGAACACTTGAGTTTCTTGTTTGCAGACACAGACATTTGGAGTTCAAAGGGACCCATGATCAGTTAGGACAGTTTCTGTCCGCTGTTCCTGTACCTCACCCCAAGCTTCGGCTAGGTTGGGCTGTGTTGTACCTAATGGAAGTGTCTTGTCTCTCTATCAAGTTGTCACCTATAGTTTTTGCCTGAAAAGTCTTCTTTCAGTAGAAAAAGAATTTTAGTTATTTGTTTGCTGACTTATGGCCCTCAGTTTTGGTGAACTAGCTGCAGCATTGCCTTCTCAGTAATAGTAGCTGATGTTTTTTGAAACATAGCTTCTCTTAAGTGCTTTCTGAGGGATTTAATCCCTGTGCCTTTTTTTTTCTCTTGGGGAGTTTGTTTCTTTGCATTTGTTTTGTTCTTTTTTTTTGGTTAATTTTGGTTTGGGTTTGGTTTTTGGTGGTGGTGGGGTTTGGGGTTTGGGTGGTTTTTTTTTTTTTAACTGGAATATGCTCCCAATATATTTTAATCTTTCGTCAGTATGGTTGAGTTAGACCTGTTTTTTGCTGTTTTTAAAACAGGGAAGATTGAATGGAAATACAGGTGATGGTGCACTCAGTTCCGAGTGGTATCAGAAATTGCTTTACTTTTGTAAAGGCTTGTTCATGGTCTTGCATGCACACCAGTGTGAGGTTTAGATTGTTCTTCAGAATATGAATATTAAATTTTTTAATGTCCTTTGGGTTTGTTAAATCTCTTGGTGCTCAGATGCATGACATTTGAGGTGATTGAGATAATTTCTTGTTCTCCTGTGTCAGATGAGATTATGATATTCATTGGGTGGATTTAGATTTAGAACAGTATGTGTCAGGATAAGAGGGATTGTGAGATTTACTTAAAAAAAACAAGCCAACAACAAACACACACAAAATAATGAAACACCACCAAAATAAAAACCAAACCCTAGAACTCTTGGTGATCCGGGTTGGAACAAAAAAAGCATGACCAGCAGGTTGAGGGAGGTGATTCTCCCACTCTGCTCTGATGAGACTGCACCTGGAATAGTGTGTCCAGCTCTGGGACCCCCAACACAGGAAGGACATGGGCCTGTTGGAGTGAGCCCAGAGGAGGCCATGAAGATCAGAGAGCTGAAGCACCTCTCATGTGAAGGCAGACTGAGAGAGTTGGTGCTGTTCAGCCTGGAGAAGAGAAGGCTCCAGGGAGACCTTCAAGCAGCCTTCCAGTACCTGAAGGGGCTGCAAGACAACTGGTGAGGGTCTCTTTATATGAGCATGGAGTGACAGGACAAGAGGGAATGGCCTCAGAGCTGAAAGAGTTAGATCAGATATTCGGAAGAAATTCTTTACTGTGAGAGTGGTGAGGCACTGGAACAGGTTGCCCAGAGAAGCTGTGGATGCCCCATCCCTGGAAGTATGTAAGGCCAGGCAGTGGCCTTGAACTTAGAGCAGCTTGGTCTAGTGGAAGGTGTCCCTGCCCATGGCAGCGGATTTGGAATAAAATGAACTTTAAGGTCCCTTCCAACACAAACCTTTCTATGATTCTGTGACTCTAAATTTGCTGCCAAGTGCAATGCTTTATGAAACAAATTGTTTAGGATATTAAGCTGCAGTTAGTCCTTGGAATAGGAGGAACTTCACTTGGCAGTGAATGTGTTTTGGTTTAAGATTCCTTTGACATGTTTTTGACTTGAAGCCTGTGGAAATTCTTCTTTTGTCCCACTATATTGGCACAGCCTGTATGTTTTGGATTGGTGTGAGCCAAATGGAGAGAATGAATACCTCAATTCAACTGTCCTCTTGAGAGACCTGTCTCCCATTTGTCAAATGTTAGAGCCCTGTAGGTGCCTGTAAGAGAGGGAAGAATCTGAAGCTGCTACTGGTGCTGAGCCAGTGCCGAGGAACTGTGGCAGAGAGATAGTGGTGCTGGAGGCTGCAGTAGTGCCCTTACCAGGTTATTCTGTGGGAGCCGGTTTGCATTCCTGCAATTTATGTTGCTCTTGTATCTGTGAAACAGACTTATTCCTTATCTTGGAGAGCACCTAGAGAGCTCTTCTGCAAAGTGGGCACTGAGTTGACAGCTGTGAAATCTACTTGGAGGTGATTTTGCTAAACAGCTTAAAACAAAAAATGGAAAAGTGTAATGCACTGCTGCCACAGACTGTGATTTTGAACAGTTTTATTTGCTGAGTATTTGCTGTCTCCTGCCATTTTAAAGTACAAATAAAGGGGGGTTTTTCTGCTTTGCTTTTGAATCATTCCTCCCCATCTTTGTTTCACTTCTTTAAAATTATGTTAATTTGAGAGATTTAAAGTATTAGTTTAATTTCTTCGCAGTCTTAGTCCTGTGCTGCCTAACTCTCACCTCTTACATAGAACACTTTCTTCTTTTGCCTTCACTGATTTAGGAAATTTGCTGATTGGTGCAGCCACCTTGAATCAGCCTGTCAGACACAGAAGTGAACACAAATAGGAAGTACTTGACCCACTGCTTCTACTAACCACAATAGGTTCTTACTGCAGTTACAGGTTTTTTGAAGTTACTTGTGAGTTATTTGACAAGTACAGCAGTATTTCATTATGATCCATGAAGTAGGAAGATTAAAAGGAAAAAATATTCCAGAATGTGATCATAAAATGGTTTTAAATTTGGCCAAGTCAGAGAATTTCTGTAGGCACTTGACACTTCTCTCTAGTAGAATGTAAAAATGGAGAGGTGAAATCATGGTTCTTACGGCTGCCACCTTCTTCCCATCCTGCTCATTCTGATTCAAGAACAAGAGCAACACCACTTCTTCACTCTTTTAATTTTTTTTATTGTTGTTATTTTAAGATCTCCTCTAATTCTTTGTTACTGGAAGTGTGCTGCTTGCTTCTTTTTTAAATGCAGAAAATCCTCCATACCCTTTCAGGAAAGGTTATTTTGGTTTATGTTTGTAGGCTTCTTGCCTTTGTCCTTGGCTTTTGCCAACAGCTTCTGATGTGGACAGGGTCTGCAGAATGCAGTCATTGTTACTTGCAGGCTGCAACTGTGCAGGCCAAATAGTTGGGAATGGCTTAAGCCATGTGAATGTCCAGGATCAGAGAGCTGCATCTGTAGATAGCTCAGTGGCAGGGGGTGGCTGCCCAGTGGATTGAAATTCTGAATTATTGATGTTACTTGGTAATTAATTTGAAAGGCTAATACTAAAGTTAGCTTAATGACAGAGGGAGAAGTTGTATTTAAATTAGCCAGCGGGATTAGACAGCGGGTTTTGTGTAGTAGGAAAACACTGTTTCTATTCTGAGACTTGTCCTTTCAAATAAACAAGCTGAATGCAAACCAGCTGGGATGTTTGTGTATCTATGGCTACATTTAAAGTTCCTTTTATAACTGAAGAAAATAGGGTATGGAATAGATTCTTCTTCTTCCCAAAGCTTATCATTAATTCATCACTTCCTTGCAGTCAGGCTGTGATTAAAGCTGCAAACCCAAAGTAGCTGTGGAGGCAGAAGCCAATGTCCAGGCAGAGTAGGGGAGTGTTGCTGGTGATGTTCATTGATTGTCCCCTAATGTGTTTCAGTTCAAATAAGCTTTTGGCAAAAACTTTATGAACTGTTTAAGCTATTCTCATTTGTTTTGACTGAGGGCTCCTCAGGTCATAGGAGTTCTATTGCAGGGCAGCGACAGGTAGCTCCATGCAATGACCTTTTCCACTAACACAGTTTGATCTGAAAAGAAAAAATCAAAAGCTTAAGTTGCAGAATTATGACTGATGTTAACAAAACCCATGCTGAGTTCCTTTTGGGTTGTGGGATTCTTTGCAGACCCCAAACTCTGCAAGTTTGTCCTCAAACAAAATCAATCATGAATGCCAGGAACTGAATTTCTCGGCCCTTTGTCTTCTGCTATCTGAAGTCTGAGTGGAGGCTGGCTAAAGGATAGAATCAAAGCCATAACCTTGGGAAGTGCACAGTTAAGCTTAATTTTTCTCCAGAGTGTTTCGAACAAATGTTATTCTTGCAGTTTTCATCTCCCCTCTGCATCAGTGTGCGACAGCTTCAGAAACCTCAACACTTGAACCTGTGCATTCAAGTGTCTTTTCCAATTTCACAGTGTCTCTAGTTTTATGAACACGTAAGGAGAAGACATGGATACCCCACACCCCAGCAAACAGGTTACTGATTTTTTTTTCCCTGCCTCTATTTTCCCTCCCTTTGCTGGCTGGAATTGAATATTATCCATCCTATGTTTCGAGTTTGTGCTCTATTTATAGTTTGACTGAAGGTGGGAATTGTCCTAGTCCCAGGAGTTTGTTTTACACTCTTTCCAGCCTGGCAGCTTGAGAGCAGTCTGCCTATTTCAGCAGTGGTATTAGAACACACTCTCTGAGTTCATCTGGTGTTGCCTCGCCCTTTATGGTGCCTAGATACCAAAACCCCTTAAATCTGTAGTTATAAGAGGAGGGTGAGGTGTTGGCCCAGCATCCTGCAGTGTGAACTGCTCTAGCCACCAGCTATTAAATAAAAAGATCTTTTGACATGCTGCATAGGTCCATTTAGCCCTGCTGTTAAATTCTAGGAGGAGAGGAGTTGTTTTTACATTGCACTGGGGCTTTGGTCATACATTGCACAGGATAAACGAAGCTGATCCTTTTTATTTTCTGCATAGTTATTTCAGTCACACTGTTGGGTTGGCTGCTATACAGCATGCTTTGCAGACATTTAAACACTCTTTTAAAAAATGTTTATCTGAGAGATACCAGATGCCTTGGGTTTCATCCAAGGCTTCCATAGAAAGTCATAAGCACAGAGAAAAGAAATTATTTCCGATGTGTTTCTTAGCCGATTACAATACTGCTTCTGTTCTCAAACTGGTGCTCCTGGTGACCCCGGTGTAGGTGACAGAAAGTGACTTAGCATGCATTAAGACTCAATTTGCTCATTTCCATATGACTTGTGGAATGACCTACTTTGCCTTGAGCTCTCTTTGTTGTTTCAGCAAATGTGCTGGGTGTGCAGGTCTGGGCTTTCATTAAGATGCCACTCAGCTAGTACTGGGTTTTGTGGTTTCTGTTTTTAAGCAAGCTCTCATGTCTTTAGCTTAAATTAATTTACTTAAAAATATTTGTGAAAAAAATTATTTTTTTTCTTGATCTTTTTCAGATTATCAGAGGTTGATGACTGTGGCAGAGACCATCACAGCACTAATGTTTCCATTTCAGTGGCAGCATGTGTATGTTCCTATCCTTCCAGCATCCCTCCTTCATTTTCTAGATGCTCCAGTCCCTTACCTCATGGGCTTGCACTCTAATGGGCTGGATGACAGATCTAAGCTGGAACTTCCTCAAGAGGTGAGAGGAGCTCATCTTGATTGGTTGAATATTTTCCATGACTATGAGGGGAGTGAGAAATGAGCCAAAACACTAGTGCTAACTCTTAACAGCTACTGTCAAGTTGTTGCTGGCTCCGGTTTGGGATTGGTCTTTATTCCTTGGAGATGCTGAGGAAAATCTGGTGAAATAGATAAAACCTGCTTTTGAAATTGTGTGCTCTGATAAAATTAAACTGTAATTTTACAGGAATTGATGCATTGGGTTTACGGAAAGAAGATTTTTTTTTTTCTGCAAAACTTAGCCCTGTAATGCTGGGAAGTGCAAGGAAGTGCAGTGTGAATTCCCCAGCTGTGGCCAAAAGGCCACACAGCTGCTTCTGTGAGATGGTGGGTGAGCAGAGCTCTGCTGGCTTCAGTGCTGTGCTGTTTCCTGCCTGCACAGGGTTAGGCTGGGTTTCCCTGCACTGAATTCCTCAGCTGGGGTTGGCTTATATGGACCCAACCTGCCAGGTGTCTGCACAGAACTGTTTCAGATTTTCTCCAGAACGAATGCTTCAGTCTGCAGCAAAATGTCAGCGTACACTGGAGCAAACTGGTGCTAACTGGGGTGGGGCTGAGGAAGTCCTCCCTTGTAGTGAGGCTCTGGTAGCAGCAACCCCTGTGTGAAGGAGAAACAAATGGTCTGTAAAGGTTCTGCAACTCGTACATGGGGCTGGGACTATGGTCAGACTTCACAGAGGTTGTTTTCCTTTTATCCCAGTGTTTGCTTCACAAGTACTCTTTTGAGGGAAGTGCCAAGAGAGTTTAAGAGCTGGTTGTGAGGATCAGGGGACCAAAAGTGGCTGAGCACTACCCAAGGTAGCAGAGGAAATATCCGGCCCCTGCTAGGATCTGCTCACTTGGAGGTGTAACTTTGCAGGGGAGGAACTGGGTAAACCATGGGAACACCCCACTTAGAGGCACTGGTAGGATTGTCTAACCTCTGCTGTTTTCTCTGACTGTTTTCTTGTATTACCATTTACATTTCTGGGAAAGCAGAAGCGTGTCAGACACGGGGTTTTGTGGTGGTGGTTTTTATTTTCAATATCAGGCAGTGCTGCAACATAGCTTGACACAAAAAAACCCTCTTTTTAAAAAAGCTGCGTGAAATTAGACAAGATATTTTTGTGAACCTCCAGTCTGGTCTCCATGCCAACACTGCTCTTTTTCTCAAATCCATATGCTGGTAGTTTTCATTTGTTTTTCCTGGCAAGTTCAAAGGAAAACTTTTTTCAAACTGTGTTATTTTTTTATGAAAACTGAAGTATTTAATCTCTTGATTTCTTTCTTTTCTCCATCCCCTCCCCCTTTTTTTTCAATGGCGTAATTAATAACACAGTAGTGTATGTTCTTGCCATGAAAACAGTCTATTGCTTTGGTTTACTACATTTTTACAAAATTTTGGCTGTACTGACAGGCCTAATTAATATGGTTAATACACTTCTTAGAGAGAATAGCTGATGAAGTAAAATGTATGTGTGGATATGCATGTTAATATGCACCATGGATGTTTTCACTGTTACCACAAACTCCTAAAAGACTGCCCTGCTTTTGTAAAGAACTTCCTCTTTTTAAAATCACTGTAATACTTCCAACTAAATGAACTAATTTTAACTTCAAATAGGTATTTCAATTATTTAAAAGGTAAATAGTTTTTGAAGAGTTTTATGAGCTTATTTTTGAGGTTTTTAAAGGAAGGCAGTTGATCTATTTTTAGATGTCAAAAATGAAATCCAAGTAGTATTAAAAGATAATCTGACACCTCAGTTTACATTTTGTTTTAGAGGTATCTTTTTATGAAGGTGGAGGAGTAGATTTTTGATAGTACCTCACAGAGATCAGAATTGTCTGGGATGGGAGGACACACAGGACAGATGGCAGCAGCAGCGTGCCTGTGTGGTGGAATTTGCTGCAAGACTTGTCCTTCTGAAGCTTCAGTTTTTCTCGTTTTTATTTGAAGAGTGAGCTCTTAAAACTTTGTACATGATGAGTATGACTTAGTCTGAAATCCGCTTGGCAGTCACTGCTGAGTAAGGACTGTTGAACTCCTCAGCCCTGCGGGCTGGGAATGTAGTTATGGCACAGAAATGGGCTTGAGACTTTAAGTCTCTTAGTAAATAATTAAGAAGTTATCCTACACCAATAGATTGGCTTATTCAAGAGGCAAAGTAGCCTGGGAAGAACAAGAGCTCACTGCTGTTGAGACTTTCATTGTAGAGAGTTTGCTTGAAAAAACCAACTAACCAACCAAAAAAACCCAACCAATCAAAACCTCACAAAACAAACACTCCCCCCACGCTCCTGCCACCCCAGCAAAACCTGTGTTGCAAAAAGAAAATAGATGTATCGTTTTAAAATGTAAAGCAGAATTCAAAGTGCATGCTGGTCTCACTATGTGAAATTATTGGTCAGTTATAAGCATTTCTCATATTAATAATTTAATCAGTCAGCTTTAATATAGTTAACATTGCAGATTACAGGTTCATCTTAAAACTACTTTGCTTTATGATTAGGCTTTCAGATACCCTTCACTTTAAGTGCCAAAGGAGCTCTACACTTAATTCCTGACAGAAACTGCCAAGGAACATGAATAATGTGTTGTTGTAGAACAGCAGAAGAGGGCATATGGTTCCATTATTTGTACTTCAATAAAGACAAATTTATCGTCAGTGACAGAAGGGATATTAATATTTAACACTGCTTGTCTCTAAAGTTTGGAATGTATATGAACCTTTATGAAATCATCAGGGTTATATGAGGAACTCCTCTAGGCTCCTGATTCATACATACAGTGAGTATCAGAATTTTCCTCACTTATTCCAAAGGGTATATAAAGAGCTGTTCTGTGTTATAATTTATTCTGAGTTCTGCAAAAAAATTTTTTTTCATTGTCTTGGAACTGCATAAACTGCATCTCTGTTGCTAATCTATTTACATGGATGTGTGGGACAGCTGCTGTTAAAGAAAGCAGTGTCTAAATTAGACAAGGGCCAAAGAGGTGAGCTTTGAGAGAAAATCTAATTAGTGCTTCTCAGTTGAAGGGCATTGTGGAAAAATATAATATTGCTGTCTAGCATACCATGGATATCTCAGTGTCACTGTAGACTTCTTGATTTTGGTTTTATAATGAAGTTTTAAAAAGACTGATTTGTCTTGCTCAAAGTGTTTTAGGCTAATATATGGGAAAATACTGTCTGTCCCAACTTGGTTAGGTTTGGCTTGGCTTAAGGCTTGCACACATGTGCCATAAGGCTTGTTTTGGTTTGCTTGTGGTGGCAGTCTCCCACATTTGGTCACACCTGGTGCTTCAAGGCAATGCTTTATCCTGGGAGCAGGGAAACTCACTTGTATCCTAGAAGTTAATGCTTTGTCAGGTGATGATTAAAATCGTCAACAAAACAGCTGCATTAGTACAAAATTCAAGTTTAGACTATCCCTTAGGTACATCAGAAAACAGTCCCTAATGGAGACCTCATTGGAGTCCACCAGTGGCTTGAAGACCTGACTTCAAGCCCAGTAAAACTGTAGAGAATTCTCGACTCCCTGTAGGGTTGAGTTTTCTTGTGCGTGTCAGCAGTGCAGGGCTTGTTCTCGTACATAGGGCTGCTCTGCTGAGGGCTCTCTGTGTATGCAGGAACATCCTTGTGGTTTCACTGGTAGCTGCCTCAGAGGCTTGTAAGGAACCCAGAAGAGAAGGGGAAGGACGGGAGAAGCGGTGCTACAATGAGGTGCTGCAGATATCAAAGGGGAAGGGAGGAACATGTGGCTGTTTCAGATGTTGCTGGCAAGAGCGTGGTTTGTTTATCAGTAAAATTGATCCAAAAAGTGGTTTGACTTAGCGTTCTGGCAGATCATAAACCTAGCAACTGCTAAAGTAAGATCGTTTTTCTGATGTGCCTTTGCATTTCCTTTTAAAGAAACTTTTGAAGTGCTGTAGCAATATATTTTTAAAGAGCAACTTAATGTGGACCATTTCGTGCCACTGGATTTGCATGTGTATCTTGCCACTCTAATTTAGGAGAATGGTAGAAATTGAAATTATTTTCAGTGAAAATAAGCAATGCTGAATTTTCCAGCACTGGTTAAATCAAACAAATGTAGTGTATAATTAAAAAGCTTGGTTTTAGTGAAATGATCACAAAGGTCTTGGGCAGTAGCTTTTTCTTTTAGTGAAGTTTAAAGATTTTAAAACCTAAAATCCAGTTCTTTGCTAGTATAAGACAGATTATATATATTCTCAGTGTTTTTATTTCAACAACTAAAAGGATGTTATTCAATGCTAAATCTTAACAGACTCTGTGGGTTTTATATGTTGTTTTAGAAGATAAGGTATCCTGAAAAGCTTAGCTTGATGCTAGCACATTTAGACCAGACTGACCAAGATAGTTATATAAAGATAGTCACTGCTTTGTATGCGTTCTCAGGCTGTCTGCTGATTGATAGATGCTAGATAATACTGCAAATTTATTGACAGACTTAAGTTTTATGTTTAACTGTATTCAGTGTTAAACAGCAAGTTGAGGAGTTTCTGAAAGCTGCAGCAGCTTTAAGCTGTTCTGTCACAAATTCTGGGTTGGCATGAAGAGGAGTAGTGCTGAGAATGAGTGCAGGAGGTCACATTTGCTTGCAGGAATGACACAGGAGCATCCTTTAGAATTTAGGGCCACTGTAAAGACACTTTCCATGAGTCAACTGTGTGTGTATAACCTTGCATAGCCATGTTTTCTGTGTGTCATATGAAGTGGGTGATCATTTGCAAGGTTGGGACCTAATGCACAAAGGTGATACAGGCTGTAGGTGAATGGGTTTTAGTTTTTCAGTGCTGTATTCAAGCAGAAGCTGTCCTTTTGGCAGCACCTAAATAATTTCCTTCTGTACTTTTGAACAGAGCTGAAAGGGAGGATGTGGGCTTGATGCAGGCCTTGCTAGATCTGCATGAGGCTTTGGCCTTTACTGTACTTGGGGTCAAACTAAAGAATTGCAATTGTCCTTTGGCTTTGGAATCCATGGGTGTGGTCCACACCTCACTGAGCCCATGGGAAGTGGTGCTGTTGACTTCAGGAACCAGGCTTTGACATCAGGGTTATATGAGGAACTCCTCTAGGCTCCTGATTCATACATACAGTGAGTATCAGAACATTTGTTTACTTAGATCTACGTTTCTAAGGTTTGTAAGACTTTGACCTGGACACCCTGTTACTTATGATGATAAAAGTACACGGGAAGGACAAGTTTTTAAATTAGAATGTGACACCCTTGTTCCTTACTGTAGTGTCTCAGAATATTTTATTGTAGATGATGTAATGTGTCCTCACTTGTGACAGTCTGCTGTTGAAGTGGGGTGTAACTGTTTGAGGTTTTCTTTTGATCAGAAAACCAAGATCTCAGCAACAAATAACGGAATATTTGACTGTTCTAGAGACTTGAAATACCTAGCAGCTACCTTAAGGATGCTCTTTCAATTTTATCTCTACTTACATATATTGCCAAGTGTCTTGTCTTTATATAATTTTAGTTTTGCATGTGTAAAATAGTGATCAGTGTATCCATGAGGGTTTACATACAGAGCTATCAGCTATTCACAGCCCTCTCAATTGTGATGTCTCCAGAGACAAAATAACTAAACCTTTGTGACTGAAGAACTCTTTTTATTTTTCTGCTTTGTGTACTTGCCCAGTTCCTAGCATGCAAAATGCTTTGGATGGCCGTGATTTCATAAATAGTAAGTGCCATTTCATTTTTCAAGGAGGGGGCTCCTCTTTCCTCACTGGTATTCGGTTCTGTAGTGTAGCAGCATAGTGAGATTTACTGTTCTGGTGTCTGTTATTTGTGGTCTATTTACTTCAGATTTAATTTGTTTTGGTACCTCTTCAAGGGCTTGTGCAGTGAGGTCTCTTTGCCATTTCTGTTCCCTGAAAAATACAGCCTTTTGGGAAGTGTGCATGTTCTTGAGGGTGACCTCAAGTCTCCCTAACTTGAGAAGCTAAAACCATCTACTGAATCTTCTCTGCTTTTTCTCCTCTAGATAATCCTCTATTGTATGTGTTATTAACCAGGCACTGGATAACTGTAGAGTGTCCCTGAAAATATTCTTTATGCTCTTTGGAGTATTGCTTCACATTAGCTTTTCCTCCTACCCCCCAGTGTTTCCATAGAGAGCACTTTCTGGGAAATGTAATAGTAAGTTGCATCTTAAGCAATCATCATTAGTAGCTCAGAGTATTTAAACCATGTGTATTGCTCTTAGAGAGGAACTCTGCAGAAGGGGAATTTAGCTTTTGGAAGAATTAACCAGAAGAGTCCAGATACTTACAAGCACTCTTAGCAAGCATTAAATTTGACTTTTTCTTCCATTGGCAAGGTGTTTAATTTCAGTGTGAACACTAGAATTTCTAGTAAGGTTAATATTTGGTTCCTTTTAGGCCAGCTGCTTTTTAGCTACAATCAAGCTTAACCAAGAGTGAAGTTTTCTGCAGAATCTGTGCTAAGGTAGATAATCCAAAAGAGAAGAAAAGTTGAATGGCATCAATTAAGGAAAGTTGTAAAAGGAAGTAATACAATTAAACTGTTGGAAGAGTTTCTTAGTGAGTCTGCCTTGCCATTTTGCAGACTGTTTGAGACAAATTAAATGCCTTTTGTTTTTCCCTCAGCACCGATTGGTAGGCATTGTGCCTGGTTTCAAAGCTTTATTTCTTTCATGTCTTGAAGTGCTTACAGTGTTCCTGATAAATATCAGCTGACTGGACTTCTAATCATCACAGAGCCATGTGTGTGTATAGTGGGAGTCTCTCCTATATTCGGGTGCTTACTTGAAGCATAGGAGCTCTGGCATAGATGGTGTCCCTTTGGGCTGCATCTTTGTCTGAATGGGAAGCAGGTGCACACTGAGAGCGTTCCCAGCCCAGGGCTTGGGCTGCCTTGCTGGGCAGACTTCATCTGCAGTCTTGGAGCAATGCTGATATTGGGGAAATTTAAACCATGACACCTCCCCTATTTAAAAAGAAAAATTTTTTCTAGGGTGCACCAGAAGCTGTTTCAGAATCAGTCTTAATTCTCTTTATTGACTTTGGATTCTTTTGTAACACCTAATTCAATTTGTGACTTAATTTACAGTAAAGGGTCTGTACAAGAGCTATTAAACTGTTTTATATGCATTCCTTTGAGCATAACAAATCAATCCCAGTATTAAAATGTTAAAACATCAGGAATTCTGCTTACCTGTGTAACTGTGGGTAATACTGTAGCAGAGCATAAATTGGACTTTGTCATGCAAAGTTCTGTGCAAACTAGTGTGATATGTCCAGTGGGGTTCTACATTAAGAATTCTTTTTTCAATTTTAATGTTGGAAGTTCAATAAGATATTTGTGTTTTAAGAAGAATTGACAGCCTAACTCTTGTTCTGTAGAACTCTCTTCTGCCTAGAGAGTTAAACCTGTCACAAGTACTAAATGTATGTTTTCACAACAGTTCACTTAAATGAACAGGTCTCATCAGGCACAGCTTATTCTAGTCTACCTGTGGTCAGTTCGACAGCAAAATCCTACCAGAAATCCCTATCAAAATCCTACCACAACTACTTTGTCTTTTCTGGGCTTCACTGCTTGTGTACATGGCTCTGATTTCTGGGATTATTTATCATTCATTACATGTGAGGTTAATCTCTTACAGTTGTTCTTTCCAATTAAATTGTGAGAGTGCTTCCATCTTTCTGCACTTCCTGAATCATAGGAAATAACTGGAGATGTGTCAGCTCTTGTAGACTTGATAAGTATTTTGCTGCAAAGCTGTCGAGAGACCTGAGTTCAGGTGTGCCTCCTGGAATAATGCAGTGAAGTTGGGTTGAAAGTACCCAATAATCTGAGTGAAGGGATTTTGTATATCAGAGATGAAACAGAAGAGTGACACTCCATGTTAATTCTTTAGTGAAGAAAAACTGAAATGCTTCTACAGAAAAGCCAAGTTTCTTCTCTGTACTTAACTTTCCAAGCAGATTTCACACATGAATGGGGTTCTTGCTGTGATGTGTGTAGTTATGTAATGTCTTGAAACAGATTTTGCAATGCAGAAGCCAAAAGGGGAACCTTCCCCTTTGCCAAATACAGAGTGAGGTAAACCTTGAAAGATGCAGAGCTTCTTTTGATCTTGCTGTGGAAGCCACATAGGTAGTTTTTCTTTTCCTGCCCTCCCCCCGGTTGATCTTTTTTGATGGTAAATTAGTTGGAGATTGGAACAGAAAAGCAGAATGGAAACTAGTTCAACTCATTTTTCCTTTTGGAAACAAACTTACTCATTCAAAGAATTGCCTCGGTTCTCAGATTGCTTACAAAAAAAGATAACTTTATTGCAGCTTCTGCAATATCAGCACACCTTTTAGAAGTTGCTAAATCTTTTAGAGAAGTGAACTGATAATTTGAGTAACAGGCAGTCACCTGCATATGCACATGTGTAAAAGAGACTTACAAATATCCTGTAGTTAAAATTTAGCTGTATGTGTATGAAAAAAGCCCTACCTGTACCTGACTTATGCTGCAATCTCTTTTGCACCTAGTAAACAACTATAAAATGAGTCTTCTTTCTTAACTACCTCCTTGAAAGACCTGGAAATGTGGGTCTTGTGCTGCTTTCTTCAAAGCCAACCAACCAGTTCAGTTATGTTGAGGCAACTCTGTTTTACAAAATAACCAAACAAATGCAAATGTATTTGAATCTTTAAATAAGCACAAAACCCAAAGATGAATAAAACGTTACCCCCGTGCTCAGTGATGTTATAATGGTATCCTGTTCTAAATTAAATTCCAGGCTAACCTGTGCTTTGTGGATGTAGACAACCATTTCATCGAGCTGCCAGAAGACCTACCCCAGTTTCCAAATAAACTTGAGTTCATTCAGGAAATTTCAGAGATACTGATGGCTTTTGGAATTCCACCTGAGGGAAACCTTCACTGCAGTGAAAGTGCCTCCAAGATGAAGAGCCTCAGAGCATGTGACCTGGTTTCTGATAAAAGAAATGGGAACATAGCAGGATCACCTCTGAATTCCTATGAGCTGCTAAAGGAAAATGAGACTATTGCAAGACTCCAAGCACTTGTTAAAAGAACAGGTGTGAGTCTAGAAAAGGTAAGGTATGAAATTGTCTGCACTGTCCTGGACCTGTAGTAGCAGATGGTCTGAAGTCATGGTCCAAAGATGCTGTTTGTCTGTCTTCACTAGAAAGAACTTTATGTTAAGATGTTCACAAACCTTGTGAACACCTGTAGAGACAAGGGCAAGCTTCGGGGAGAGAGGGAATGGGAATTAACCCTGCAGCATCTGTGAAAACCTTTGCTGTCCTCCAAGTATTTCTTTGCCAAGATAATGTGTTTAAAAATAACACCTTGCCTTATTCTTGGTTTTAAGATTTATTCTAAATTGGCACCACTTTATTATGATTTAAGTGGCTAAAATTGTCATCCAGATAATCCTGAAGTTCGAATCTAATCTGGGTTTGTATAGGTATCTTTCTCTTTGTGTGTAGAATATATATTTTATATTTTTGCTTGTATATAATATGTTTGTCATAGGGATACTGTGATGCTTTTTTCTGGTTGATGTTGTAAAGTGCATTAGTGTCTGATTCCCAGGAAGTGGACATGCACAGCTCGTGATGATCCTGATTGTATTTTTTTGAGTGATCAGAACTGGGGGGGGGGGGCTGAAAGTTGTGACCCTTTTCGAATAAAAGATACTACCTGACAGACCACTGTGGGTTTTTTGAGCCTTTGTGGAATAGAGTGAAGACTGTCTAAGCAAAGGTTTTATTTCTTGCATGTTTAAATTAGCTTGACCAGCTCTTCATTGCTGAGGCTGATTCCTACCTGTGTGACTGCAGCTTGGGGTACAGATGGGGCCAGAGACAGAAATTGTGTGACCTGAAGTAGGGTGGGGGTAGAGCTGCTTTATGGGCTGGGGGCTATGAGAAGCAGCACTTGGTTACTAGGCAGGATTAGATGATCAAATCTGCTCTGTTCCTCTTCTCAGGTTTTTCTTTTGCCTTGTTTTCTTCGTGTTCTGGGGAGAATTGGTAAAAAGCTTTTGTTCTTTTGCTGAATGGATTGGGAAGTGATGGGGAAAGTAAATTTTTTAATTTCTTGTAAATTTTTGCACATTTGGGCCTCATCTGCTCTGTACTCCCTGAAGTCCCATTTTACCATCCTTTTTTGTTACGATAGGAGTGTATAGATTTTAACTGTCAAAATTTTCCCAAGTATAAAAAACCTGCCTTAATGCCAGATACCAAATTAACGAGGAATGTACTACTCATGAGCTTTCTTCATGGAAGAAAGGGGTGAGTAGCACAGCTCACTAGCAGAGAGGAGAGCATAGCTGTATTTATTTATAGCTGGCTCTGGGCTGCTATAGCCAAGCTGCTTTAAGCAGTGTGGGACAGCTGCAGCCCTGCATCATTGTGCAGATGTTGTAAGCTCTAGGGATTATGACTAATTATGTGTGGTGGTGCCTATTATCATAATTAACAAAGGCAGGGGTATCAAATGTGTATTCAAACTACTGCTTGAATGCTCATGGCTTTGGTGATTTTTTTCCCTAGATACTCAGCTCCTATCAAAACTAATGTGAATTGAATATCTCAGTCTCGTATTGCTGTTTTTATAAATCTTAGCCCACGTCTTAACTGAAAATGCATTTTCTTTCATTAAAAATGACTCTGGGGGGTTGTAACGATGAATTGTGGGTTACACTGCTAAGGACTTAGGTTATGGGAAATGGTTACTAGACATGCACAGCTGCTTGTTACTGTGCATTTCTGTCTTCATTTGAAAGCTGGTATGTATTAAACTCTACCACTACTAAACCTGGACTTATTTTACACCAGAGGACATATGGATTTGCCTAATATGCTGGTTTTTAGGGGTAGTAAAAGCTCCTAAAAAGCCTATGCAGGGGATCAAAGTGTAAAAGAAAGTAAATTAATACATGGCATGTATATGATTGTTATTTAACTTTTTAAAATCTAAAGTATATAAAATGTGATAATATATAATAATAAAATATTTTGATGTTGCTGTTTTCTTACAGTAGTTGAAACAGTAAATTTTTTAACTGGAATGTTGACTTGAGGAGTAGCAGCTGAATGGCAGATTAAAATCTTGTATGCCCAGAATACCTGACAAAGCAGCAACACAGGTTACTTGTGTGTTCCCTTACTTTCTCAGTTGGAGGTGCGAGAGGAGACCAGTAGCAAAAAGGATCTGAAAATTCAGTGTGATGAAGAAGAATTCAAGATTTACCAGCTGAACATTCAAATTCGTGAAGTTTTTGCCAACCGCTTCACACAAATGTTTGCGGATTATGAAGTATTCGTCATTCAACCCAGCCAGGACAAGGAATCTTGGTTTACAAACAGAGAACAGATGCAAAACTTTGATAAAGTAAGTTGTATTAAGAAGGTATGTCAATGTAAGAAGTAAAACAGTATTCAGAGGTAAGGCTTTGTTTATTGGGCCATCAAATGGAAAACAGTACTGTCAAAATTGTAATTTCTTCCTTAAATTTCAGTGTTCCAAGAAAAGTGATATCTTACATGTTATGTGGAAAAATATATACATATGCAGATTTAGAGAGCTAAAGGTACTCTTTTAAGGATACTGTAGAAAAATACAGCTTGCTCTAGAAAAATAGCTTAGAAAGCCTCACTTTAGGGCTGACCTCTACATTAAGGTTAAATATTACTACTGGAAACTGTTTTTGAGTTTTAACCAGAGGAATTGCTGAATATGGTAATGAATTAAGTCATGACCCCAAATAATGCTTATGTACCTGTGTACATGCGTACCAAATGTATTCCTAGCTCTTTTCTAGGGAAACAAAAGGCTCAGTTCTTCAAATTTTTGTACTGTTTTCTTTACTGGAGATCAGATATTTGTCAGCAGGATAGTTAATGTGGGTGAAGACTATGTTGCAGCACTGTCTGCTGGAACATTAAGCTGATTCCCATCAAATCATATGAAATGATTCTCATCAGCTTCATAAGCTTTGAGCTCAGCCAGAAGTACATAATATGCACACCTGTGGTCTTGTTGGTGAGGTTTGCTGGGATTCTGTTGAAATTTTTATAAAATTAAGGAAAAGCTAAAATCACAATTTACCAATTATTGTGCTGTATAGGACGTGATTGTCCTGAGACTGAAGATTTCATATGGACTGCCTGTTTTGGGGATAGAACTGGTGTGTATGATAAAACTAGGCCTTAAGTGGCACCAAAACATTCTTAATATGCCCTTGTTTAGGAAAATTGATGCTTTTGGGGGATGTCTCTCTCTGCAGACACCCAAAAACACTCTTACCTCTTCTTATCTCTTAGGCATCTTTCTTGTCGGACCAGCCTGAACCTTACTTGCCTTTCCTCTCGAGATTCCTGGAGACCCAAATGTTTGCATCCTTTATTGACAATAAGATTATGTGCCATGATGAAGATGATAAAGACCCTGTTTTGAGAGTATTTGATTCTAGGGTGGATAAAATTAGGCTGCTGAACGTCAGGACGCCGACTCTGCGCACATCTATGTATCAAAAGTGCACAACCATTGATGAGGCTGGTAAGAGTAATGAGGCACTTTCTTGAAAATTAGTGCAACTAACCACTGCTATTTGTTGTAGATATTAGGGTTAAAGCTAAGTAATGATTCATACTTTGAAACCCCCCCAAAAAATAGACCAAAATAGCTGAGGTGTAAAGCTTAAATGTTATATAGGAAGGTGAGATGTGAGATGAAATTAATATAAAGTTTAATTTAACTCAGCTGTTTTCCTGCATGCTTTGTGTGTGAAAAATGAGCTCAAGAAGATAAACATTTTTCTCCCTTTGATGGCAGTTCTTTGATGTCTAAAACACTCTTGTACTAGTGTACCTGTTGGAAGCAGTAAGAAATTTCCACCTATCGCTTTAAATTTGAGACCCACTTTTAATTGAGGATGTGTGATTACAGATACATGTCTGATTAAAACACTTTTAAAAAATTAACTTTCTTGCTATTTCAGAGAAATCTATTGAATTAAGGCTAGCAAAAATAGATCATACAGCAGTCCACCCACACTTGCTGGACATGAAAATTGGACAAGGGAAATATGAGCTTGGATTTTTTCCCAAGCTTCAGTCTGATGTTTTATCCACTGGACCAGCAAGCAACAAGTGAGTAAGCTGGGGCAACAGGTACTGAATCTTGGCAAGATCTATAGAATGGCACTAAAGCAGAGATACTAGAAAGCTACAAGTCAGTTGTTGGGTTTGGTTTTTTATCAAGTAGGGGCATATCAGATGATGTGGGTGAGTTGTGTGGAGTGGTGGGGTTTTTGCTATGTCTCTTTGGTTTTTTTCCCTTTTTTGAATCTGGACTTCCTGCAGCAAATTTACTTAAGAAAGCCCTATTATGTTTGAGATGATGGTTGGTGTACTTTGAGTTACTCAGAATTACTGTCAATATAAAACCAGATCCCCTTATTATATCTCAGGTAGGAGCTAGTATATGTTTTAGGATATTTTTTTATAAAACCTTTAAAAGTGGAGGAAAAAGGCTTAAATTGTCACTGGATATCATAAGAGAATGGAAAAACACAAAGCAAATAAATGTTATCTCATATTCTGAAATATTTTGATTGCCCAAATACCCAATTCCTCTACAGAGATTCTTTTTGCGTATTTGCAGCTGCACTTCGGCTGATGTAATTGATGTCAACATGCTCAATATAGGATTAACTAAAAACTTCTTACTGCCTCTGCCCTTAACCTGACTCCTGACATTTGCTTAACAATATTCCCCATCTGTAGGTGGACAAAGAGAAACGCTCCTGCACAGTGGAGGCGGAAGGACAGACAGAAGCAACACACAGAGCACCTGCGTCTTGACAATGATCAGAGAGAGGTGAAAATTGTTCAGCTATAGAGATATGATTTTTTCTTGCCTAATTGCCTGAATAATGCTCTGTAACCTTTATGAAATGTCTAGACAGTTACTTACAGTCCATGTCTGCTCTGCCTTAGGTGTATTTAATACAAATAGAGTTCCTGGTCCTTAGCAGACCAAAAATACTTAGGTTTTTTATTATAAAAGTTGTACCATTTTTACCCCTTCTCAGGACAAAATTATTTCATTCCACGTGTAGGAGAGTTCCCTGAAAATATATTCACATGCTTTAAAGGTGTTTGGGGTTTTTAAAAAGAAAAAAAAAAGGTGAGGAGAAGAGGGAAATTAACAGTTTTTAGCCATCTATTTCCCATCTCTAAATAACCTGTGCTTCTTTGGTGTATTTGATGAAGGAAAGATAACCACCTCTAGAGAGTGATTAATTTCATCCTGAGATCAGAAGTATTGCCTTTTGGAGTTGCCTGTTTGTCTTCTGTAGGCCATAAAAGAAATCTTAAGGTGGCAAACTGACAGACAACCTCATGCTAAGGTGGGAATGTGAACCCCACCCATACTGTCACATTTGTCTGCCTATTTTTACACAGCACAGTCTGATGTGGTGAAGTGATTTTGAAAGATCTGGGTGATGTAACTAATTACAGTACAGTTTCTGATTCATATGGTACAGACTGCAAACTGTTACACTGGGTGTTGATTTATGGGTAATTCCAAGAATAGTCTGGTCCCAGAATTCATTTTTTTTTTTGTTCAGTAACTCCAGAGCTTTGCTTTTGTTTAAATATATGTTGTTCATTGAAGACAATAATCTCTTGCTTTGTTAAATATATTTAGAAAAGCTTTTTTTGAATTTTAAAGTAGTAGTAGTCTTGTATCTGTTAGGATAGCGTTGTCAAAATCAAGTATCTTTGTCCAATTAATTGCCTTTCCAGTGCACTCATTTCCAGAACTTTCCTATTGGTTTGTTAAAATTTTGTTTAATTATAGTGTCATCTCTGTCATCCATAACCATGTAACAGAGAAATGTCTGTGTAATAAAAAACACGGTTGAGTAGTTTCTGGCTTTGACATGTTCCATATGCTCAGTTAACTCTAAAGTGCTTTTTACTTAGAAGTAGCAGAAATGAAGAATAGTTGGTTTGTAACCTCATTACTCTGCTAAACAACACAGTTGTTAAAGCATGTAAACTTCTGAGATGTCACTTAGGTAATTACAAAGACAAAAATCTACCTCTGGTCTCAGAGGGGGGGGATGGTTTGTTTTGTTTTTTAACTGATTCCTCAGAAGTTCATTCTACTATAGGAGTTATTCTGTCACACAAGGCAAACAATTTCTGAGGAAAAAGAATTTTAAAATTTCTGCTCAGGCGAGGGTACCAACTGCCAGTGGTAATTATACTGGTGTTTTAGGGGTTTGTGTTGTGTCTTTTTGATGACATAATGCTGATGGAACAGTGACCCCTTCTCCTTGGTAAACCTCAGACTTCCCCAGTAAGTTTGAGAGACTGGGGAGGGAGCCCTTCTGAGAGGAACACTGCGGGTCAGGCTGAGTAGGAGGCAGTGCTTCCAAAGTGCAGTGTTGTGAGTTTTAGACAAAGGGAAGCTTTGGGGCAACAAAAATCTGTGCAATTGAGATTTAGTGGCTTTTTACTTGCAAATATTTGTGCCCAGTGGAGGGCAGAGTTTACACCAATCCGCTGATATAACACCATCTTTTATTTTTTCCTTTCAGATTCATTGCTTGTGAATTTATTTTTATGTTGAATGCTTGGGAGTTCTGCATTGTATTATGTCTTCACTCTTTTCCTTTTATGTTTTGCATGCTTGCTTTTATTACTTCATTTGTGCTTACCACTTTCACTTTACATGGTCTGCTTAACTTTTCGCTACCAACTTATCCTGCCAGCACCTGGACTTTTCCATGTCAGAGCTTCCGTTGCAGTTATGTTTAGACTGGGACCAGCATGATTGGCCCTTCATGCCCTCTATAAAATCTGTGTCAGAGCATTATCTGGTATGTCCTATGCACAATATGGCTGTAATCATAGTTCTGGATAAAGATGCATAATTAAAAGTATATGTCATAGCTTTTTAGTGCAAGGTCAGTGGAGAAGGTGGCATTTTCCCTCTTTGCAAAGATTGTCAAGTTTGACAAATCTATTCACTGACATTTCAGTCAGTCATTATTTCAATGTAAGCTGCAGAGGTTACCTATTCATCTGAAATATATACTTAATATGTACTAATCCTGAGTGCTTGTACAAGACTTTCTCCTTATCACTGATTCACAGTTAGCTGTGCCCCAGTCAACCTGTTATCACCCAGCTTTCAGAACATTTGTCATATTATTCTTATCTCTGAGGTGAAAACAATGGCAACTCCTTGATGACAGTAACAGGAGCAGAAAAGCTCTTTCAAGCAGAGTGGGTTCAAGAAACGATTTTGCTCAAAAATGCAGATGGCTCCCAGCTGATAGATATTAGTAACATCTGCATTTTGCAACTACTTCCTGAAAGAACAAACTTTTCTTGTGGTCCCCATGTAGACCAGTTTGCCATTTGAATAGCCTTGACCTTGGTAATTTTTACAAAATTTCGTTTTATGTGAAAAAAATGACAATTGTCGGTGGTGGAGGGAGTAATTGAATCTCTATGCATCTAAATATCCTTGACAGTCCATATTGTGTTTTTGTAATTCAGCAATGTGTGTTCTAATAGTTGATAGACGATGTAAATGGGGATTTGACCTCTGGTGAAAACTGTTTCACCTTAAGTATCTCAGCCCAATCCAATACTGGATATAAAAAGGTGCCTTTTCTGAAAGAGGATGTGATCCTTTCTTCCTCATTGCACAGGGGTGGGTTATAAGGATAAGTTTATCCTTTTCTCTTGGCCAAGTAGTCTCACACTTTTGTCTGTATTTGTCAATTTTCCACCCCAAAACAGAAGTATATACAAGAAGCCAGGAATTTGGGCAGCACTATTCGGCAGCCCAAACTGTCTAACCTCTCTCCATCGGTAATTGCACAAACCAACTGGAAGTTTGTAGAAGGCTTGTTGAAGGAATGCCGAAATAAGGTAACACAGAGAATAAGTCTGTTCTCTTGCACCTCATATCCATGCTTGAATCCCCCTTTTCCTCCACCTGTTTCTGCTTTATCCCTATAAAGATTTTTGCATGGTGGTGGTAAGTTCATGAAGAGTATTTAGAAATTCTGCAAGGAGTGGAAACTGTCAAGCAGATTTATGATGAAAAGAGATTGAATATTCTGATAGGTCTTTGCCATCACACTGCCCATGTCTATTATAACACATTTCAGTTATAACTAATGAGACAATAATATTTCAACAAGTGAATAGTCTGGAAGAGGAGCTTATGGTGAAAATACAGCAGCTTTTCTCATAACTAAAGGAAGTGAGTTAATAAACTTCTGAAGTGTAAGTTTTTAAGCACTTAACAAGATTGGTATTAGTTTGTAGACATACTTTACTGGTTTATATTTGACAATGTATTAATCTGAAGTTAATGTTCATGTGTATACTAATACAGTAAAGGGAGTAATTATGAAGTAGACACATTCTCACTCTAGGTCAGTGAAGTACTATAGCAATTACATACTAGTTTTCATAAAACTGTGTTTAATATGTGCATCTATTTCTGATTGCACTTTAGTTTTCTGTATGTATGAAACTAATAATAATCCAAATAATAGTCCAAATAATCACCATCGCTTAAGAGAGTCATATGATGGTGAAAATTCTTGAAGATAAACTTGGCTTTTTCACCATGGGAATGTAACTCTAGTGAATGTAGTGATCCTGCTGTTAGCAGAGAGAGAAATTGCCAGGGAAGGTGAGGGGGAGAAGCAGCTGGGGACTAACGTGGAGTTCTTAATCTCAACCAAGACTGTGCATAGGTGCCTAGGGTAATATTACTAATTTTTGACCTAGTCTAGGATGGGAAGAAAGATGAAAAATGTGTAAGGGATGAGCAGAACTGATTCCCCTTGTAATTTTTCCCTCTGCTTTGCTGTATGATGAATCTGTTGTGACTGGAAGACTGTAGTTTGAGTTGGTGAGAGCTTTGTTGACCAGCATGAAATTGTGCACAATTTGGGAGATGTGGCTCATTGGGAAGCTCAAGCGGTGCACTCCAGAGCGGATTTGGTTTAATGCAAATCCCCTTCTGGCAGAACAGGGTCTCATAGGAATGACATACCCCCTGCTGCTTGGAGGCACTTGTGCACGTTCACCTCCCCTGGGAGGAGAGGGACATAGCATCCCACTCACCAGGCTTCCAAACCACCCAAGGCCTGTCTTTCATGGCTTTGCTGCTGGACTCTCAGCTTGTCAATGTGTGATCTGCTGTTCCCTTTGTTGGGGTTACTCTGTGAGGGCTGATGTGCCCATTTGCAAGCCCCTTTTTAGAAAAACAGAAGAGATTGTAAAGTGATTAACACTAGTGCTGTCCTGGCTTGAAAACTGGGAATAAAAGAAGTAGATCACTGCACTAGTGCGAGCAATATATATACACCCAGTTATTCTGCCAAATCTTTATCATGTGCTTCCTTGTTGGTTATTTAAAAAGTGTAAGTGGTCTTGGAGGTTACTGTGGAAAGAATTAACTCTCTTTTGCTTTGTCCTTTTTGAGACCAAGAGGATGTTGGTTGAGAAAATGGGCCGAGAAGCTGTGGAGCTGGGTCATGGTGAAGTGAATATCACAGGTGTGGAAGAGAATACCCTGATAGCCAGTCTGTGTGACCTCTTAGAAAGGATATGGAGCCATGGTCTGCAAGTCAAACAGGTGAGGAACAAATGTTCTTGTACTTTGCAGAGCACACTTTCCTAAAGTCATGTTATGCTCTTCCTCTCTCTGCTTTCAGAGGATACCTTTTGTGTGTATTAGATGGGTTAAAATACTCGTGTCCCCCCAGTCTTTTTTATGTCAGTTCCTGCCCCTGTTTGTCTCCACATTTTGTTCTGGGGTATGTGCAAGTGTACATGTAGATGTGTTCCACAGATGACTTCTTGGAAGACTCTCTGTTTAACCTGGGGGTTTTCTTTGCTTTGGTGGGTTTTGGTGGGTTTTTTAATTATTTCTGTGTTGGTAAATTTTTGTTAATGAGATTGCATAGGTTGCAAGGCGGCATATGCTAAAGGTGCTGTCAGTGGGATATGGTGTGGGGAAATTGTTTTCATGAAGGATAATTTAGTTCTTCAGAGTAAGAATCTTGCTATTTTGGTTCTTCCTGAATAATGTAGGAATACTCAAATGATGTTTACAAGATCACTAGCTAGAGGTGTTGGGTTTTTGTATAAAATTAATAATTGTTTGCTGTGCTCTTCTGTTTGAAGTCACATGTGGGTCTAGATGAAGTTTGGAAGGCCTTTATCAACTTTTCTTCTCCTTTGTACAAAGGAATAGCAAGGGCAGAGAGGATTATAACTTTTTTTAAAAAAAGTATACGCAGAATAAATGTATGTAATCCAGACAACTGTAATCCAGTATCTCTGTTCCCAGCAACCCAAGCACCAGTGTTTAAATCTGCTCTCCTTCAAACTATATAACAGTTCTCTATGTGAAGATTTATGATGTGATTCTCTCCCTTCCCTCTTGTATATCACTTAGGATAGAAGCTGTACTGCTTTCGTCTTAGAAGACAGAGCATCAGTATACTCTGCTTCAACTCAGATTTGGGCTTTTCAGACCACCAGACGGCCAACTCTTCATAAGGTTAATGCTTTGGATTGATTGCAGATGTTGGCAAACAGTGCTGAATGGTGGAATAAATAGAGTGGTGGAATAAAATAGAGGCCTGATGGAGGAAGTGCAGTGTATCTCATAGTGTGATCCAGAGTTAAAAAAAAGTAAAGTAAAAGCACCACCAGTTCTCTGTGTGCTCTGGCCTTTATGAAATATGCAAAAGCCTGCTGTTTCATACATCGATTTTATTTTATTTTTCAATAATAAGCCAAGGAAGACTCTTCTTTCTCAACTGACCATAGTAATGAGGATGGCTTTCCTTCCACCAATCCCTGCTTTTACCTCTTCCCTGCTGATGAACCCTGATAGTCCTACATTAGCTGCCTACTGATTCTGCCACGTGCAAAGGGAATCCACGCCTTCCGTTGTCCTGAGCAATGCAGGGGAGTCGGATGTAGGATCTAATGGCTAAAGTAGTTTGGACTTTCAGAAGGCCTTGGTTATTCCCTTGCCCATTCTCTGTCCCACTGCTTTCCTTAGGCTGTCTTCCTTTCCCTTGTAGATACAGCTTGCATCATCATTGCTATTTGGTGAAGTTAAAGGAGAGTTCCTCGATGGTGAAGGAAGCGGGCAGACATACACTGCATGAGTTCTTACATTCATCATGGTTGTTGACATCGATTTGCTGCAGGATCCTTTGTTGCTGCTTTGTGTGATCTGTTGCAGTTCTCCTTGCCATGGCAGCTGGTTGCTGAACACTGGACTCTGTGTGTGTGTGTGCATGTGTGCGTTTATTGAGAGAAGCGCCGTTTTTGATGCAACTCTTCACTGGTTGATATTTTTCATGCTCTCTTTTTATGTGTTTATATGACCTTCAGTTTTGGCTTTCCACGTTGGATCTGTCAGGTATACACAAGACACAATGAGCTTCTCTGGATTTTTTTTTATCTTTACTACTGAATGCATATTTTTAATAGATTTCTCTCAACACAGATGTTACAGACACTCTAGGATTTATTTCTTCTGGAGGCATATAAATTCTGGAATAATCCCTTGTGGCCAATAATTAGTTCTCTATATCATCTGTGGGGAGCTATAGGATGGAAGTGGTTAGAGATTTTTAAATATAGTCTAAAAAAATAAAGAGGAACCATCATTACTGCACCTCTGGGAAGGCACTTAGATGATTTTAGAAGAAATTGATAGTTCAGAATTGACAACTGTTACTTTACATGTTTTTTTTCTGCACAAAGTTGTAAATAAAAATATGGCTTTATAATATGATTGCTGTCCTGAAATGCAGAATTGCTAAATCTTTACTGGGATTTCAGGTTAATACAAGAATTTAGGAAGATGATAAGTAATACTAATTAATTTCCTCTGTAAGTTATTCCAATTAATGTGCTGCAAAGCCTCTGTTCACTTACTGCTGCCTTTCTGCAGCTTTGCAAGCTTTTGGTTTATCATGCAGAATATTTTAGGGTGATGCCAAGAATCTTTTTAGTTTCTGAGAGATTTTCTCCCACTCTGCTTTAAACCACCAGAGGTTTAAGAAAACAACATAATGAGCAAGGTGCACTTCTTAACATAATTTGATGGATTTATCTTTTATTTCCATACCAAATTCTAACTTTTATTGTAGAACTGGGGTATTTTTGCTGATAAGCTTTCATCGCCCTGCTTGTGTTTTGGGATGTCTTACTATGTTTGTGATTATCCAGGTCCTTTGCCTGATGAAAGGGGATCTTTTGAGGTTCTAAAAATTGACAGCATGTATCTGTATCCCTGAATTACCCTGAAGGGAGCAGGTGCACATGACTTGGCCTGGGTATAAGATATTTTGCTCAGGCTGGCTCCATGCCTCTTGTCATTTCAGAGTTGGCGAGGCAGGGAGGGAAAGACAAAATAGTGCCTGTTACAGCCTAAGATTTAAAACTCTACTTGCCCGTAGTGTTTTACAAGCCTTTGAATGTTTTCTTGTCATGTTAATGAACTATGAGGAAAGAAGTTCAATTGGCTTTTTCCTGTCACTAGAATCATTAGATCCCAGTAGTTTGACTCTTGCTTTTCTTTTTCAACCTCTTTACAGCTCCCAAGCGCCTCCAACTTGTGTCTCATTTTTTATTTTTACCAGTGAGTTTGTAGGAAGAAACATATTTAAAGCGAGTTTTTGTCATGGCTGATGCTTTCAATGATGACTTAAACTTTTTTTTTTTTTAATTCAGCTGATAGTGATTTCTTTAACTAATATTTTTTTTAATTTTAGGGAAAATCAGCTCTGTGGTCTCATCTGTTACATTACCTAGAAAACAGGCAGAGAAGAACCACATCAGGCAGCTTCAGTACCTCAGGTAAGATTGGCATCTGCTGGAAGAAGATGATAAAAAGCTGTGAGTAAGAGCTGCCAACAGATTTGCACCATGTAGAGTTTGTTTCCTTGGAAATACCCTTCAGTCAATATAACTGAATCAAGTAATCAAGTATTCTGTCCGCTACAGGATTCATATGGGCCTGGTGTATTGGCTCAAAATATTCTGTGAAAATAAACTGGTTTGTATTGAGCCCACTTGTTTTGGGTCTGGTACCTGACTACCATGGTAGTCAGAGACCAGAAATAGCTGGTGCTTCACAGATAGACTTTAAAATGAATTGTTCCAATGTACCACCCTCCATGTGACACACAGTCACTGCATGACTGGCAAAGCAAATGATGTCATGGATGGGGGTGGAAAACGAGTATAAACACATAAAACTGTGCTGTTCATCCCTAGGTTTTACATCCTTGCTTGAAAAATAACTTTGCTTGTTTATAAGCAAAAGACATTTAAAGAAACAAACAACCCGAAGAAACATACTTTAGTTTTTGTTACATCAAGTGTTGCAGTATAATCTCTTTCTAGGGTTATTAATGTAATTTTTAAACATTACTTCTTTTGTCAGGTGGGGGCATAGAATATAAATTTGGAGAGAACAATGGGTTTGGGGGAGGCAGTGGGTGCCTTTTATTTTTTATTTGAAGTTGCTGTAGGCAAAGAGCTGATCATTATTAATATGCACAAGATCCTGTAAGCAGTCAAACCCAAAGATTTGGAAAGTATTAAGGTCTCCTAAATGTCACTGGATTCGTAGTGGTTTTGCATATGAGAGTGAAGTTACAATAAGTTTTATGCTTTCTAGCTTGAGATTGAGGGCAGAGGCTGTATTTAATATACACCTTGATTCTGGAGTGGAATTTGAAAGGTAAGAGTAATAACATTGCCTGAAAACCCCAAAATGTGCTATTTGAAAAGTAGTGGTGTTACAGGAGTGTGCAAATTAATAGATCAGTAAGCACATGGTGTGTGGTGTACTGAGTAAAACATGCTAAACACTGTTTTCTGGTGTCAGCAGTGCCAGTTATCCTACACAGGAAGAAAATAGGGTAGCCTTTAGAAAAATAACACTTGATTATTATATTTGATATCATACCAATTTCAGCTGAATCTAAGCTCATTAATGTGTTGATGCTCAGTGTGTACTGATCTGCATAACCATCTGTGTAGCATATTAGGTTTTTATGTCATTTGGAGTGGAAATGTGCCACAGTGTCTTCACAGAGTCACCAATAATACAAGAGTGCAAATTGATGTTAATTCACCTTCTTTTTTATACTGATTTGAAATGGATTTCTACTAACAAATTCTGTTCTGAATCTAGGAATACTTCTTGATTCAGAAAGGCGAAAGTCTGATACCAGTCCAGCCATGTCACCTCTTAGAATCTCTCTCATCCAGGATATGAGGTGAGTTTAAACTAATAAAACCAACACAGGAACCCCATGAGATTTGCCTACTTGTTTCTGTGTATACTATGCACCACACAGAAAAGCCTGTGTTTCGTGCAGCCGGGAGGGAGATGTGGGTAAGGAGCCTGCTGAACTATTTTAAAGTAGATTGTACAGCTTTCTCATTGACCTTTACAGAAACGTGTTTCACATTGAGGAGATTTTATATTGTCACAGCTACCAACTTATGAAAATACCATGACACAGTTTTCATATTTTTAAAGTGTTCTGTATTGGTTTATTTCCACAGAGATACAGGTGCAATGTATGTGTTTTCCCAGTCATTGCCAAGTTGGTAGTTCTGAGCTCATTCTTGCTTCTCAGTGAAGAAAGCAGTTTAGAGAACTTGTTGGGTCTAAAGAATGGGTTTATCTAACATTGAGTACTGCATAACTGCTGCCCAATGCCTTCTTTTCAGTACATCAGAAAACCAATATGCAGAACTTCTAAATTAACCTTGAAGGGATTTTTCTTTCCTCCTTTTTCCTTATCAACATTTATTTTTTCCAGTGGAGAGGAGGAGTGAGTTGAGGATTTGCTTGCCCTATTAAAATATACCCTTCAAGTCTTGTATGCAAGAAAAGCTACTACTGAGCATGCAAAGACAGTATTTAATTTTCCAAAGCACTCAGCCATAAATATTGCAGTGATAAGGTCCAGAATGATTCTTAAATCATGTGAGACAATGGGCCTGGTTTAGAATTTGGTAAATAGGGCACTGCATTGCAGATATTTCTGTTTCAGACTCTTTTTCTTTTTGAGCTAGATATGCAAGGATTTTTGATTGTACTGAATATTAAGGTGATTATGTTTCTTTTTCCAGTAATTTACCTGATATTTTATGTTCTTTGCAAAACTTCTTCAGCCTAGCTTGGTTCAAAAGAACTGTCACATTTTGACAACACATGGCAGTGTCTTTTTTTTTTTTTCCCCCAGGCATATCCAAAACATTAGTGAGATCAAAACAGATGTTGGCAAGGCCAGAGCCTGGGTTCGTCTCTCTATGGAAAAGAAGTTGCTCTCTAGGCATCTGAAACAGCTGCTTTCCGATCATGAACTCACAAAGTAAGATGGTTTATCTTGGGCAAAGCTTTTAAAAAAATTTAAATCTGTTTAGTTGTTTGACTTCAAAAACCCAGGTGTGCCTATTCTCCCATCTGCTTAGCAGTGTGCAGAGGGCATAGAACAAACCAGCCTTCCAAGTGTGTCTCCTTATCAGTGGATAAGGAGAGCTGTTTGGGAATTAGGATTCAATGCTGGGGTTTTTCACATAAATTTTTGCGTTTATAGCCTACTTAAGAACATAAGGTGAATTGCTTTCAGAATAGTAAAATATCTGCTATTATGACCCAATTGTTGTTTTTATTATTTCTCCCAAACATTTCAAAATATGTCTTTTAATTCCTTGTATATGAAGTCAAAAAAAATTCTGAAAAGACCCAACCATTGAGTCCCAAAACACTATTTAAAGAGTACTGTGAGAAGAAAATGAGATAAGTACGTGACATATGCCAGAGAGGAGGATGTGAGTGAAAGCTGAAGACTCTACTTCAGACTTAAACTCTGTTGAAAGTACTCTGTGCCAGGGCTTTGTATAAGTAATTATGTTGAAGGGCAGAAGGAGAAATGCTCAGCACAAGGACCTATATACTTGGTGATGTCCAAAGCATTATATTACCTTTGTAAACATAAATAATTATTTTGTTAATAGTTGCACAGATCAGAGTACAGGCCACATGTAATACTAATTGTTTTAGGAGTAACAATTTGATGTTAATTTAGTATAACCTATGCAGAAAAAGTATGTTTTACTGATAAGGTCAGATATACTGTTTAATGTGTGGAAATTAAAGCCACAGTAATTGCCATTAGCTTTAATTGAAGACTTCTCTCTGGAAACAGTGTAACCTATGCTGTCTGCTCTTCCTTTTCTTCTCCTTCCACTCACCACCTTCCAAAGAATTTCTTCCTTCCCGCAATCCCTCTGAACCCCAGCTGCTAATTATTTGAGATTTGCCTTGTATTGTTTTATGTTGGACTTTCGGATGAAGTTGTGGCCTTCCTTCAGTGAGCAAAGAAAAGCTGGAGGACAGAGTGAGGACAGCTTATAAATCTACCTGTATCTGTAAATCAAGGTTAAGCCTCTCCAGTGAAGTCAGCAGTTCAGATAATGTTATATTTAGCAGTGCTTGTCCCATGCAGAGCAAGTGCTGTGAGAGAACTTTCCATACACCACCACACTCCATGCCCTTCCCCACAAAAAGAGAAGAAAAAACCCAACTTTCTTAACACTGGCCAGTGTACTGTTCATCGATGAGGTAGATTCTGATTCTCTGGAACAGAATGAGACAGCAACAAAAATAAGTTTAAAATGAAACTAACAAGCAAAGGAGCAACTTGCACAGAAATTACGTCAATTCTTTGTAGTCCTGTGCACTTTGTGCATATTTAGATATATCCTACTTAAAGAGAACTGTTCTAGGCAGCATGGTGTTAAAGTGTGTTCCACTTGGTTTTAGAGGAAGCAGTGCCAAGTTCAGTGAGGTACTAAAAGTAATTGTGCAACTTCTGCCATTTTACAGTTAACAAGATTGTGTGGTGGTCTTTTTTTTGAAGCCACTGTTAGATATTTTAATTAGCCCATTCTCTAAACTTGACATTTGCTTAAAATTATAAGGGAACTGTAATGTGTTTGGTTTCTTGCTAGTCTGAAAAGGGACTAGAGTTATGAAAGAGGAGGAAATCACACAGCTTCACTGAAAGGAGACCTTTATGTGCACAAGGAAACTGAGAAACCTTACCTTTGAGAAGACAGGACAGCACATACCCTGACAGGCTCCTCATCAAACACATGGTTCAGATTGTTCAAATTAAACATGGACATGGGCACATGTGAGACCTTTTGTGGGTTTGATACTCCTGTGGCTACAGGCAGGTTTTGTTGATTCTCAGTATCTTTATTTCCATTGAACATTTCCTGTCAGTCTACAGCAGTAGTTTTGTTTTGTAGCTGAGAACATGTCTGTATGTTGATCATCACTGATTTGTTTTGCAAGTTTCTATCTTGTGAGTAATTTGCTGACTTTTCTGTACATTGATAGGAAATTGAGGGGAGTTATCAGGAGGCCCTTCTGGCAGGAGCCACCTATACATGGCTGTCAGCATTTCTAATACTTAATTCCTGCATTTGTGATGGTTTGGATATTCCTCTAGCATCAGTTGGATTTTGATACATCTTGGCATGCTCTTCTTTTATGATTATTCACCAACACTGATATTATTTATTGGTTGCATAATTAACAAAAATAGTGGTGATTGCTGTGTACAAGTGAGTAACTTCAAGAGTATTTTCCAGCCAAAATTTGCACTTGGAAGTTTCTCATTTGCAAGTCTTGCAGTGTTAAATTCCCTCATGTGTTTGAGTATTTTCAAGAGGTATATAAGATTGTTTCTGTTTACAGTGCGTTCTTCTGCATAGGCATTGGTGTCTCCACTAATGAGGGAAGGCCACTGAGCTACATATTTTGATATTTCCACTTACAAGTTGCAGTTCTGTGTGGCATTACAGTCCTAGCAGAGTTTACAACCTAGTGAAAAGGAACAGCAGGACTTTAGGCCACCTTTGCGTGTTTATCATTTTGGTTATGTCAGGAGCCGTGTACTGTCAACACTTAAACTGTTCCCTGGCTTAATGTGCGGGTTGTTGTAGGCCCCCTATAACCAAATAAAAACAGATAGTCCTAGTGTTTGCCCTGATGTCACTTTAAAAAGTGTCTCCTGTCTTATGTCATGTGCTGGAGAAGTTTCCCATGGCACCATCTGCTCGGAAGTAACTTAGGAGGACTCTCTTCAGTTGTGTCATTTTACATTGCCAAAAGGAGGCAGATTTTTTTTCAAGAAAGTACAAAATCCCTTTTTCCATCTTGGGGTGTTTTTGGGTGGGAGAAGACCCTCAGACCAAACCTTGCTTTCAAGAGGTGGAAGATATGTGAAGTATTGGACTGATGCACTTGGGAGACTCCAGACTTGCAGAGGTTCAACATATCTTGGCACATTAAACACTTTTGACTCTACCAGTATCATTTGTAATTGCTTGTCCATTATTCATAGTGTGCCTAATAAGTATGCACAATATAAAGCATTTCACTGAAAGCATCTTGTTACTATGACAGATTATGTGTTTTGCTTTGTCAGAAAACTCTACAAGCGTTACGCATTCCTCCGCTGTGATGATGAGAAAGAACAATTCTTATATCATCTCCTGTCATTCAATGCTGTTGATTACTTTTGCTTTACCAATGTTTTCACAACAATCTGTAAGTATTTGCTTTCCCTGGAACTCTGATTTCTGGATTTGGTGGAAATTCTGAACAGCTCTCAGCAACATACCTTAATGCAATTGTTCTGCTTTCTTTCCTGGGATCCATCTGCATGCTGTATTGCTACTTCTGTGATCCACTCTGGTGGGCAGGAACATCTCTCTTTCTGTGTCACCAAAGGCTTTTGTTTCTAACTTGGTAAAATCCATTTAGTTGGGGGAGAGTTCTCAACAGAAAATTTTTGGTGGGCTTGTTTGCATGATACTAAACAAGAACACTATGGGTTGTTCATTTTCAAGGTAAGAATATTAACACGTGCTAGGAATTAAAAAACCCCCAAACTTCCTTTGTTTCATGTTCAGCCTGCTTTGCTGCATGCCTGTCTCTGAGTTTGGGATAACAGTGAAACTCTCACTGAGGGGCTGCATCAGACCTCCTCAACACATTGAAGTCCTCCTTTTCTTTTTTCTTCTGCTTTTTAAAAAGATGCCCTGGAGAAGCTTTTGAACTGTTGTTGATGCTTAAATGTATTACAGAGTTGTGAAATGATTTGTGTACTGTGCTGCCACAGGACACAACTAGCAAGGCAAAATAAGGAAAGACTTGAGCAAGGCTTACGAAACTGGGGGTGGGTGTGTGTGAAAGGGCCCCTGTGGCTCCATGGTAGGAGCTGCCCTTGGTGGTGTGTTCTGATCCATTTTTGTGCGTGTGAAAGACAGAACAAACACACATCTAAGCAAAATAGCTCTTGGTCTTGTGGGCAGGTTCTGGATAATGCTAAAATCTGCTGTGCTGGATGCAATTAAATTGTCACTTACTTTAAGACTATCAGCACAGAAGATAAAAAGGGAAACATTTTAATTCATTCTTAAATGCTGCGAGCATTGAGCTTTTAAGAAAATCCAACCACCAAATGCTTTCTTGAGGGCACTGACAGCTGAGGAGGCATTGAGGGAGAAATGTATTAAATGCCTCAGCTGAAAAGCCCTGACTGTAATCCGTTTATGCACTATAAAAGGAGGGCAGATAGCCAAGAAACACAGTGACCATTCAGAGAATTGGATTTTGTTTTAGAAGGCTTGTTAACAGAGGGCTGTGCAGGAGATGCTGGGCAATGGAAGAGCACGTGCCTCCTGAGTCAGAGAAGGGGCTGCAGCTCAGGTGATACTATATTGAATTAGTCACAGATAAAACAGAGTACCAGAAAGCATTTGAGCATATGTGTGGTGCTATTTAGAAGGGAAAAAAGTTGTTTGTTCTTTTTAAAAATCAAAAAGTCTTAAAGTTAGCATAGCTAAGAGCGACATGGTACAGAGAAACTTGCAGCGCTGCAGTGTCTTTTTACTGAACTTGCTCAGCCACAGTAGTGACTGCTGCTGCAATCAAGACCTGCAAAGAAAGGCTGCAGTAACTGAGTGTGATTTGGGGTAGTTGTGCACTGGGCCTGCATACACACAGAGAAACAGGCAGGTAGGAGTTGAGCATTGAACAGCATGCTGAGCTATAGTGCAGTCCTGGATACAGGAATACTGTGTCTTTACTTCCTCGTCTCTAAGCTGAGGACAAGTAACCATCTTCATGGCACGTTTTGAGGCTGGTAAATGAAAAATGATTATACCCATAGAAAGGCATGATTCCATCCATATTTCTTATTTCTCTTGACACTGTTTTGCTGTCAGCTCTGCTTCTTAGTGACTGGTATGTATGTGTAGATTTCCCCATTGTCAATCATTGCTTAGTGTGCAAGTGTTAGCATGATTAAATAGCAGCTCTGATGGTTTTTTTACATTTCGTGGTACTGCAGTGTTGTTTTATGACTTCTGTTCACTAAAGAGGTTAGATAACTATCCTTCTTCATTTTTGTTATTTCTTCTTGTGTTTGCAGTGATACCATACCATATATTGATTGTTCCTAGCAAAAAACTTGGTGGCTCAATGTTCACAGCCAATCCTTGGATCTGTATCTCGGGAGAACTGGGTGAGACAGGAGTCCTGCAGATTCCCAGGAACATATTAGAAATGACTTTTGAGGTTTGTATTACTTGTTACACAGAAAATTATTTGTATGTTCTGTTCAGTTTTAAAATTCTCCCCTTGCTGCACCACCCTGCCATACATTTCGTATCTTTAGTCTGTGTGGTTAGTCACAGATACTTCCTGTGCCTGTACACAGCAAATTTAATCTATATTTAATAACCAGGGATGGACAAGACTGTCTTTTTATTATGATTTTGTGCTGTGATGATGGGAGGTGTCATATCCTCTTCTGTTGGAAACAAAGAAGTGATTCTGCTCTGATTTTTGAGTGTGTGTTGTGCACTATAGGTAAAATTTAGTTGAAAAATCCAGTTCAGCTGATGTTCTCTCTGCTGATCAAAATAGTATTTAACAAAACAAAGCAAATAAACAAAAGTAAAGCAGCCTACCAGTAAAAAGCCCAGAACCAATCAAAGCAGTGAGAAATGGGAAACCACATTTCTGATTTTCTGTCTAGAGCACATTCTCTAATAGTTTATTCCTCCAACATGCTGCTTTATTTTAGTTTACTCTGACAAACTCTTTGTTTAATTTGCAGTGCCAGAACCTGGGAAAACTAACCACAGTGCAAATAGGACATGATAATTCAGGGCTGTATGCCAAGTGGCTCGTGGAATATGTTATGGTCAGAAATGAAATAACAGGGCATACTTACAAGTAAGTATCATCCTGATATTTCATGTTGGGTAAGTAGAATTTCTGCAGGGAGCTGGCACAGTAGGGCTTGTTTGAGCAGAAAGGTCTGATCTCCTGGGACTCTGTGTCTACAGTTGCTGCTACCTGAAGGCACAGAAAGATCATTTGGCTTCTGACATTAAACAAGTCATGGTTCTTAGAAAATTAAACAGGGTTTTCAGTTTGCAGATGCTCATGACTAGCCTCAGACTGTTGGTGGAGAAGATGAGTTGACTATTGCGCATCTTAAAAATAATCTACCCTGAGCCCAGGGAAGAAATAGCACATTAGAGCTTGCTGCTTACCAAATATAGGTGGCATTTTATATTAAGACCAAGTGTTTAAGTGTTATAAAGACACCTTTGGACACAAGTTGGAACACAAGGGCTTATGAGTGTTAGAAACCTGAGTTTGCATAGTGAAAGTAAAAGAACAAGATTTACAATGAGAATTATATTTATTTGCGTTGGTACAGCATAGTCTGGTACCCTTTACTTTGTTCAGAGAAACTCTCAGGCTCATGTTGATGACAAATTGACGGGTGAGTCCACTCAGTTCTCCATGCCAGATCATTTGTAATTAAATGAAGAGGAAAGATTCTATTTTTGGATGCTGTTCAGTTTTCCGATTAAGCTGATTAAACTGACATCAACACTGGTTTAGAGAAAGAGATAATGAGTAAGTGAGCACGTGTGCTTTCTAGTGCTTCATTTAATATCCCAATTCAATAGAAGTATTGGTGTTTTTTGGCATCGAAGTATGTGTTAGGGTTGTGGGGTATTTTTGTAGCTGGCCTGCTCTGTAGTGTATTCAGTGAAAGCATAGGTGGATTTCATCACCCATCTATGGGGTGCAGTGGGTCTTCCCCTCCTACCTCTTTTTCCTCTGCAGCCCTCAAATCATGTGCTACATGTGGGACACAAGCAAAATCTGCCCCTGTTTGCCTTGCAGATCATCTAGTGCAACATTTAGCACAAACTTGGAACTGAAAAACTGTTTTACTTTTGCTGCCTGTGCTGGCAGAAGCCAAACCCAAGGCTTTGTTGCTAGAAGTATTTCTAGTAACAATACTAGCAGGATTTGGGTTTCAGGCCACTGCAGTTGAAAGTCTTTGGCATGAAATTGAATCTGGCTTGATCCATGTATCTCCTTGATTTTTTTAGGTTTCCCTGTGGGAGGTGGCTTGGAAAGGGAATGGATGACGGCAGCTTAGAGAGGATCCTGGTGGGAGAGTTGCTGACTTCGCACACGGAGGCTGATGAGCGGCAGTGCCGGACCCCTCCCCTGCAGCAGTCACCAAGCATGATCAGAAGATTTGTCACTATATCACCCAACAATAAGCCAAGTGAGTGCTGGGCTTGTCCTGTCTCGGACTGGTCTGCATCATTTGCTGAGGGCAGCTGCTTGCATACAGAGCTGTAGGTTTTCTTATCTTTTAGAACTGTGGCTTGGAGAGGACCTGTGAAACTTCACTTAGCCCAACCCCCTGCTCAAAATCCAGCTAACTTCCAAATTACAATCCTGAACAACCTGTTGTGTCTGCTCAAGTTTTGAATGTCTGTAAGGATGGGAGGAGGATGTCCCTGTACTCCTGGTCTAGTGCTTAGCTGCCCCTCTGGTGTTTTCTGTATTGTCTTTCATTTGTGGAATGAATGCTATGGAGGAAGGTAGAAATTTGCTGCCCTCTCTCTGTCTATCCCTTGTGAATGGAAAAGCTTGCTAGTATTTTCTCTTCATGGACTTAATTTTGTTTGTTTTCTATTGAGATCACTCTTCTGGAGTGGTGTTATTGTTAAAGTCGGTGGTTACCTTGCTCCCAAGGTTACTTGGGTTTACAGCAAAACTATCACAGGAAGTATTTCCAGGATGCCCAGATTTGCTGGTTCTAATCAAATCACAACTCCTTTTCTTAGCTTTAGGTTCTGGTCTGAATGAAAATTCACATAATATGTAAAAGCCCTTTCCACCTGTTGTGTTGAAACACCACGGTGTTAACTTCAATATAAAACCAAACCATCTCCATTTCTACCCCTTCAACAGTAAATAAAAATAGAGTTTGGTTTCCATTATGTGCAGTCCTGCTTTGTTTCACTAACAGCCTAAGTTATATTGGTTCATGCTCCTCTTCTCTCTTTTATGGTAGGCCTTATCCCTCACGCACACATACAATTTCTGAAGCTATAGAAAAGTAACAGGATATATTTTTGTGTTTTGCAGAGTTAAATACTGGTCAGATCCAAGAAGCTATTGGTGAAGCTGTTAATGGGATTGTCAAGCATTTCCACAAGCCAGAGAAGGAGGTGAGGAGTTGTTGTCTGTGTAATGGCACCCCTGTTGTAAAACTGGTATTAGTAAGCATAGGAGAATATGTAACAGAAATAAGTAAACTGAATGAACAGCCATCTGTTTGAAAATTCCTTAAGTGGAGATAAAAAATGAGGTACTGAGACTACACTGCTGAAACAGTATAGCCTCAAATACCTCTGTTTTGCTGCAAACTGGAGCATTCTGTTAAATTAAATGTTAACATTCTGGTATTGGAATTTGTGTTATTAGGCAAATTCTGCCACGGATTCTACCCATACCACTGTCAAGAATACGACCTCCTGTTTAGTTTGTTCCGAATTAACTGACATTTTACATCTACATTGAGTTCTGAGTAGGTTTTGAATGTCTGGTTTGCGTTATCTTGCTATTTAAAATGTGAAAACCCACAGGCCACTTTAAAAAAAAAAATAAAATAAACAAAAAAGACCTCCCTGTGAACACCCACACCCCCCAGGCAAGTGAAGCAGAAGTGCTCTTAAATACTCTGGTACACTTCTACATCACACAGGCAATTGACTGATAGAGCAGTGATTTCCTGAAACAAACCTAAGTAGAATGTCTCTGTCAGACCATCACAGTCAGTCCAGCCCTCGTGAGCCAGAATGATCAGTGCTGGCTCTGTGTGGGTGGCTCTTGAAAGTCACTAATTTTTTACAAATAACTCCTCCCATTCCTACTGCACCCATCTTCTAAGTTCAGTGTAATTTTGATTGATGATCACGTTGACACAATAATCTCAAGTGGTCATGCACTGGTTTTGAAAAATAGAATTTACCATTGTGTTCTAAAGAAGAATTTAATTTTTTTCAGAGCATTGAATGCTGTTTTTGTTGGTAAGCAAACAGTCAGGGGCACCTGCTACAATGGATCTGTGATCTTTATTACTTAAGGAAGAAAATTCTTTCTTAATGTCCTGTGCAGTGGTCATTATTACAGGTAAAACCTGCTCATTATCTTGGCCTTCTTGAGGCTTCATTAGAGGATGATGATTAGACCCTGACACTGCTTTCTTCGGCCTCATTCTTAGAGAGATCAATACATTTTTGAGTGCTCAGGACTTGTGAGAACTGGGCCATCCTGGCTGGGGTCACTGTTTGACAACAGACTGTTGTGTTTAGGCATCTGTTTATTTAAAAACTTACTAGATGCATGAGACACTTGTGTCCCAGACTTCCGAACTGAGGTACTAAGAATGTGTGCTTTCTGTGTGTGCTTGGCAGAGAGGCAGTCTGACACTGCTGCTGTGTGGAGAAAGTGGACTTGTTTCAGCTCTCGAGCAGGTGTTTCAGCATGGATTTAAATCACCAAGACTCTTCAAAAATGTCTTTATTTGGGATTTTTTAGGTAAGTGGGAGGAAGACATACCAGAGCCTGTTTGTGACTTTGAAATACATCCATCTGTGTTCCTTATCATCGCTGCTGTGTCTCAGCTGGTGTGAACAGCACAGTTCTTGGAGGCATCTCAGCAGCTGAATTCCCATGAGAGCTCTTACCTCCTTGTAGTGTTGGGAGAAAAAGCCTCTGTCTTCTGCCAAAGCTGACGCTGTACTTAATGCAGTAACTGGGCTTTTTCCTTCTAGCAGAATAGTGTAAAACAAATTTTCTTACTGAGTAAGAGTTATATAAATAAGGTGATGAATTGACATATGGTAACCTTGTTCTTAATTGAGCATAGTGAAAGCAATAAATCACACTTCTAAGAAGTTGAGTTGCCTTATAAAGCACCAACAGATGGATCTAGTGCTGTTGATACTTACTGGACATTGTCATAAAGGGGTTGTAAGCATACATTTTTTTACATAGTGGTCTGGATCCTTTGACATAGAGCTGTATAAATGAACTGAGTTCACAAACACCTTTTAGAAAAGGAATTATTTTGAGTAGTGTTTCTGTGTTTTGAGTAGGTACCTTGACATCACTGTTCTCCTTATATGATCGTTTTACTGTAGCACTCAAAATTCAATAGCTACATGAACCTCTTAATCCCTGTTTAGAGGGAGAGAAGTGAGGGAACACAAGACTGAATCAAACAGAAAAAAACAATGCCTACATGTAATCATTCAGGATACTCATGGATGAGCTTTGAATCTAGGCCTTTCAAGTTTCTCTCCTATATGCACTGTTGAAACTTCATTATCTCCCACCATTCTTTTAAGAAAAAGCACAAACATACTATGAGACCCTTGAGCAGAATGAGATGGTCCCAGAAGAGAACTGGCAGACAAGGGCCAGGAATTTCTGTCGCTTTATCACTGCTATCAACAACACCCCAAGAAACATTGGGAAGGATGGCAAGTTTCAGATGCTGGTGTGTCTTGGAGCCAGGTATAAAGAAACTTCTTTATTATTATTACTATTATTATTGTTGTTGTTATTGATATTTTAATAAAATTAAAAGGATGCTGCATATTAGTAACGTAAAGCCATGCAACTGATGGGTTGGACAGTTTGACTACTACTTATATAGCAGTCTTTGATGTAACTGGGGAAACATCAAGTGAATCCTGCCCTGACTGAGTTCTTAGGCACATGAAGTGTGAGATATCTGAGACAGGAAACTGCATAGCCCAAAAAGGTGAGCAGCTGAACCAAGAGAGAAAGGTAGCAGGCTGGTGTGAGTAGTCTCCCTCTCATGTACAGGTAGCAAAGTTGAAAGATAGAATCAGAACATCATCCATCAGGGAGGCCTCTCCAGTTAATGGTTGGGTGAATTCCCCACCTTCTACCTACTTGTTTTCGGAGGTGGGTAGGAAAGAAGCTGGGACCATCTAGAAACCTCTTGACGCAAAGACAATAGAACAGAGTGGTGACTTTGGTCCTGCTTGGGACTTCTGGGTCTCTTGGGTACCCTGTCTTGATGTGAGGGGTGGAAAACCTAGAAATGTGTCTGTTATGGATGCTCCCTACTTAAACAGGTTCCACAGACAGTTACTTCCTCTTCCCTGTCTTATAAAAGTAAGTGGAAAAGGTGGTAGGTCTGCTTAGAGGCAAAGAATAGAAATCATGTCTGTGCAGATGCAAAATTAACTTGGCTTTGATTTTATTTCCAAACTGCAAATTGCCACCTTGTCAGAGACCACCTTTTGCACCACTGGATCGCCCTGCTTGCAGACTGCCCAATTACAGCACAGATGTACGAAGAGATAGCGCTGATCAAGGATCACACACTGGTGAATTCTTTGATTCGAGTGCTGCAGACCTTGCAGGAGTTCAACATCACGCTGGAGGCATCTCTCGTCAAAGGAATCGACATTTGACCTCTCGTCCCACAGGAAAAACTGTCTTTACAAAAAACAAAAAAAGCAACAAGGAGTGAATCTCGTTAGTATGCAAAAGTTCTGTCTTGCCAGTACATTGTATCGTGGACTCATTCATGGCCCAAAAATGCAACTTTGACTTTTCTTGAAGGAAACTCCAAAAATAGTACAGGCAAATGGATAGAAGCTGTAAACTCAATGTAAAAAAGAGGATTTTGGTATAAATCTATTTTAGAGTTTATTTGCTGATTTGCTTTTTACACACTTTCATGTGAAAGAGATAGAGATGAGTATTGTGCAGCTTATTTTAAAGCTGCAGTATTTCCTTGCCATAGAAAATGTGCAGTGAGCCTTTCAGCATTCTGTGAACTTGCCTTCAGATATGCTGTATGTCATAAACCCCAATGTATACACTCCATTTCTGCTGAGAAGGTCATTCTATAGTTTTTAAACTAATATTTTATATATTAACATTATTACCAATGTTTGATTTTTAACGTATTGGGTCATGTTCTGCTGCAAGGGAACTACAGATCTGATGTGTGCTTTTTTTTTTTTAATAGCTCCAAAGCACTGATTAGTCAGCAATTATTTTTTTCCTTTATTTTTGTTGTCAGTATTATTTTTAGTGAAATCCAGGAGACTGAACCATGAGATGTCCAGAGATCAAAGTAATATTTTTCATATTGGTACGTAATTGCACAGAAGAAGAAATTAAGTCTGTTTTTTAACTGATGTTTTTTATTTATTTAACCTATCATTGTGTTTTGTAAGTTTGTCTTTAAGAAAAAAAGTCTATGATACAACTGGCTAAATTATGTTGCAGTTCAGATTTTACAGTGTAGCCCATTTAAATGAAAAACTTGGAATAATTGTTCGTAACACAAAAACGTTTTCACTTAAACCAGCCTTTGAAGTTTGGTATATGGTTGCTGCTGGTAATTCTCTTAACTGCTAATAAAGAGGGACACGAGTTCCCCAAATGCCAGATGACTAAATAAATATGTTTATGCCCCCCCCAAAATAATAATGGTATACCTTACTAACAAATATAAGGATTCCTTAATGTTTCTGAAAAGACAGTGAGTATTAAGGCTTTTTCTTTTCTTTTTGAATGCATATGTCTTAGATCCTGTTGTCACAGTCTGCTTCATTTGGGATGCTTTGTTTTTAGCAGAGAAAGCTTTACTCCATTTCTACTATAAAACACAAACATTTTGAAAGCTTAATTTATTGGAGATCTGGAACTTGGCAAATGCCTAAAGGCATCTCTGTTCATTTGAATCTCTGATAAAAATCTCTTTGAAATGAATATGTGACTTAAGAACAGGCTGATTTATCAGCATCACAAATTACTGTACAGAAGTTCAGGGCTGTGTATTTAAGAGGTCTCCACTGTATAAACTTATCTCAGTATTGTCTCTCTTTTGAGAAGCAGAGTCCAAGTTTTTTTCGTTCATACAATGTTGTAGCACTTTTTCTTTACCTACAGCTTAGTCACATCTTGTGATAGTTTTACTTCCATAATTTATGAGTATAGCACATGTATTAAATTTTGACTATTTTTACTTTTGTCCTATTTATTTCATTATTAAACGGAGAAGTTCCTTTGTCACTACTTACCAGAGCAAGATTCTTCTTTGATTTCACAGTAGCATTAGGAAGATGTGAGGGCAGTGTCCAGGCCACTCCTCACATGGGGTGGGTATGAATTCTTTCACAGCGTGGAGCTTACAGGAGCATTTCACGGACGTATTTTACATGTGCAGGTATGGTTTTGTTGTTTCAGGCTTTTTTTTTCCAGCTTTGGAAGGGCAAAAATAAAACAGCTGTACTTCATTCTAAGAATTTGATGTATTCAACTTAATATGTTGGGATAATTTTTATACACTTGCGTGAAATTGCTTGTTGATGCATTCATAATAGCAAAAAAAAAATTTACAGTGCTTTCAGCTATCTCTGAGGCTTGTGCATTTCACAGGGAATATATCTGCCTAAGAAAGGAGGGTTCCATATCTTGACCTTAGCAGATTAGTTGATTCTGTTAAAACCTTTTATCTCAGAGTATTAAATATGGATTAATTTTATCTTGCATGAGGTAATTACCCTGAATTAAGGTTATTTTCTTTTTTTTTCCTCTTTACACAAGTTCACCTGGTGTGACATGATACCATTGGTTAAATGACTGTTTTGGTGTGGACCTTTTTGGCCTCATTATGAGAGTTGACAGTACCTGGATGGATAGAGACTGGGGTTTGCTGATTGCCAAGCACTGGGAATCCAGTGGCTGGCTCATGAGGGTGGAGCTGTCCATCAGTGACAACACCCTGTGTACTGGCTGTCCAGGTGCAAAAGGAAGTCACAGAGGTCATCTTCCCAGCTCCTCAGTTACTTTATTTTCACAGGAAAAGCCACTTAGATATAGACCCCTCCTCCTTCTCTCAGTGGGGGCCTATGCTTAATCCTGTTAGGATTCAAAGCACTTTTTGCTAAGGACTTCCAAGCCTGGAAGGATTTGCTCCACTCAAGGACCAGTAGAAGGTTCTGAAACGCAGCAGAAAAAAAGCTGGTTTTGTTAGCTCCATAAGCAACCAAGGAGGGCTAAGATATTAAATACAGCTGTGTGGTAGCCTGTGCTAGGTTTTCGGGAAGAGATTTGGCTGGCATGTCTAAGAATGGTCCAGTCTGTAGTAGCAGCCATAACTCCTGCCACTCTTCATTGTCTGCCACAAACCAACCTGCTTCTTTCATGACTGTTCCTATCATGAGTCCAACTGAATAAGGTTAGGATCCAGCATTAACCCTTCCCATGCCATTCTTCCGAACTGGATGACTGTATAAGAGCAATTGGTGTGGTCAGCACCTTTTTAACTAGAGCTTTATAAAATTCATCTCCCTTTGCTCAGAATAATGCAGTTGTAACTTTTTTTCCCCTGTTTCTAAAATAAGGGGGCAGGTTTGGTAGGGGCAGGTTCATGTGGCTAATCTGTTCTGTTGTTTGGGGGGGATTTTTTGGTAACAGTTAATGGAATTTTTTTTTTATTTTTTTTTTTTACAGTACACATGCGTTCTGTAGAAAGAAATACAATGATGAAAAATGAGCAGTTCATAATGCAGTAAATATATAGTGCTGCATTGGCCAAACATGTTTACAGGCTGATACCTGATTTGAGGGGGAAAAAAATAGACTATTGCCTATCAATTATTTATGCTTCTTTGATTAACGCTGTCAGAGTTCATACAGTGACACTTTATACAGAAAAGAAAATGCAATATAATAAAAACTTGATTTCAATGTAATGAAATACTATGATGATAAGTTTATACAAAAAAAGCCTTTACCTGCCATAAACTTTAACATCTGACGTTCTGTAGCTGAAAGCATATTCGTGAACTGAAGACTCTTCCACAGCTTTTTCCATTACAAAAGAGTATTTTTCAAATTGTTCAAATGGGACCTACTAGCTGGATGATCCATATTTTTATGTGTTTTGAATTCATGAATATGTTAAGATTTCTGCAGTGAAACTATTCAGAGTTAACTTTTTCTGTATATTGTAAAATGATCTTTGTCCGTAGTGCAAGATACTATAGGATACTTGAAAATACTTGAAGATATTGTACACGTACTTCACATCTTTGTAGTTCTTTATTTTATACCTAGAGATTGGCTGTTAAACTAAGATAAAGCATCAGTACCTTATAAACTATATATTTTACTACATGGGGAAATCACTGGCTTGGTTTTTTTAAGGGCCGCGTTGAAGTTTACATTATGATGACAAAAACAGGTACTGTTTTCCTTTTTTATTTTTCCTGTGACATTTCAATCCATTGGACATTAAATGTGAATTGGATATACAAAGCAGTTTTACAGGTGTAGCTCATTTGCTGAATTGCAATAAAATTTGTCTTCTAACATGAAAAAATAGCATTAATGTGCTATATTCAAAAGCCTCTTATAATTTGGCTAGTCATCTTTTCTTCTTTGCCTGACTGCAGGTATGTATGAGATTTTAGTGTCTTATTTCAGGAGGCCTTTTTTTTTTGTACAGTTTTGTGTCTGATCTGTTCAACTAAATGCCTGCCTCCCTCCCAGCACCAGTGTAGCCTTCTCACAAGCAGTTGTTGCGGTCAGACTGCCATCAGTGGAAGAGAAGACTACTCAGTAATCAGGGAACGGGGAGAACAGGAAGGCTAAGTGACTATTGCAGATCTTGGAAGGTCTCTGTGAGTACACACACGTGTATGTGCTGCCTTTCGATCTGTTTCAAACTGTGTGAGGCCATCACTCAATATTTTATACCATCAAGGAAAACACAGAACGGAAGGAGTTTGATCATTAATTTGGAGGCATCTCTGTTCCTTCACCTCTCACATACCCCCTGGTCTGTGGTGGAGGCTTTTTTTAAAGCAAAGCAAAATAGCAAGTGTTAATATGCCCCTTTGGGGAACCACAGCAGTCTGCCTGAACTGGTGGTGATTCTGCACTGCCAACAACTAATGATGTCATCCTGTGGGCTCACTGGGGAGATGCTGAGAGGGTGAACTCAACCTGACCTGGGCTCTGGTGGGGTGGTGCTTGTGGCCTGATCCTTGAACAGGTTTGGGTGGTGCAGTCATGGACTCAGCACCTGCTGCCAGGTCTGCTGAGCCTGTGTGAGATGCCAAACTTACCACCTGGAAGCTGAGACCATTTCAATTCCCTGGGCTTTTTAGACTGCTGCTCCTAATTCCTCTGCAGGGCACTCCAGGGATGGACGTGGGTGAGGCCTGCATGGAGCTGTGAGGTAAGTGCAGCTTTAGAAGCGCATTCACTTCATCAAGGTAGCCTCGAATATTTCAGACTTCCTCGAAGGGAAAGGAGCTAAAAGAACAGTGGGCAGTGTGTTGTGCAGCTTCTGGGTGCACAGCCAATGGTTGTTGACTAACTGGTCCAGGCACAAGTCTAGAAGTATTACCATTTGTTGTAGTGATGACTTGGAAAGTTCTCACAAAGAAATACAAATATCTAAAAGTTAGTGAAATATCTCCTTTTTCCACCCCACTAAATGAAAGATTTATGTTCTTTAATAGAACATACTGTATTTAGTTCTGCAATAAACAGGAACCTTTCTTCATTTCATTGACAGTGACATTTTAAGATGCAAAGTGTACAACATTTAAAATATCACTGGTGGATCTGATGTTTGTTTTGGGGAAGGTTTTCTACAAGTGGCATAAAAAGATTTAGACAAGTATAAATTATGTGAGAGGGTTTTTTATACTCCTCATGACCAGAGAAACCTCAAATTTCCTCTCTGCCTGAGATAAGCCCTTTGCAGGTTCTGCTTCCAAGGAAAGCCCCTGTTAAAATGAAAAACTGAATGCTGATTACTGAAGATGTCATTTTACATAGAATTCAACAGCCTATTTGGTAGCTTGGAAAACCCTTGGATACAAAGATGGGAAGTCTAAGTGCCAAAGTCTGAGTGATTCATTTCAAAAGAAAACAATTGTTCAAAACCCAGTATACCTCTGGAGATGAGTAAGACTTGAAGCTACAGCTCTGAGACATTATGTGTGTGAAAAGCTTTGGAATAATTAAATACTTGAAAGTATTTCCTCACTTGTCTGTTTCTTTCCTGTTTTTGTTCTGGCACCTTCCCCCTATCCCATCCCAGCTATTTTCAGCTTCTGTCACAAGCACTCATTAAGCTCACTCAGTTATGTTAAATTTTGGGTCAGTATGATGCACAAAAGTGCAAAGGAAATGGCAATCTAGATGTCTTCAGACAATGTTTGCTCATCATTAAATAATAAAATTTAGCATGGATTATGAAGCATAAACCAGTTTTTAGTCCAAATTTTCAGAGAAAAATATTCCTCTCAGGGCATCAGGTGTACAATTTCTGGAGCAGTTTTTACATCCAGCTGCTCTGTGGCAGCTTAGTCTCTCTCTCTCAGTGTGAGGCAACTACAAGTGATACTCATAGTGGAGGGCAGGGGATTTGGAAATTGGGATCTTACCTGTATGGAAGAGTTCCTTTGGAGTGGCAGTCAGTGTTCCTAGCAGGGTTGTGCTCCTGTTGATACAATGAGATCTGACAGTGTTCATGGCAAGAAGCCCCAGGCTTTGCAACATTGTAAGGTGGCGGCACACACTGGTGCAGTTGGAAAGAGCAGACAGGTTTCCTGAGGTGCAGCCTTTCTCCAAACATCAACCAGCCAAACCTGTCTCCCCCCAAAGCACCTGTGGAACAGAACTGAGTGGGGCTCTGGCCATGCGACACGAAGATTTCGTTCAAGACTAAGATGCTGTGTAGTATCCCAAGGAGCAGAAGCACTGCTGTTGATTTGAGGATCGTTATCCATAAGGTACGAAAATACCCTATTTGCGTGCAATTCTTGCAGATATTTACCAGTAAGCAGTTTTTCTCCCTGAAACTTTGTGACTTTTATTTTAATTTAAATTGCTGGAAGAATCCCCAAACAGTGCTATTTGGGGTCTCTTCCTGTCGAACTGCCCTGGTATGTTTGTTTTTCTTTCCTCATACTTAACTTAGTGCTGAAGTTGAGTCTTAAGAATTTTTTTAGCTACTCTCTCCAAGTAAAGATCTTAGTACCTAGAGCAGCACCCTGTGACTCTGTAGTTGAATAGAAATATTTAAAAAGGCTACACAAAGACATCTGAGTTGAGGTGTGAGCTTGTCTGGTTTGTCTCTTTAAGAAAAAGAGATATTTTAATGGCAGTTCTTCATCATAAACAAAGGAGTGTTGTATTTGAAATAATGGCCAGGATCCTTCACAAAACACTTGGAGATTTATGTATAAGAAATGGTTTCATTAGCTAAGATAAATTTGATATTGTTCTGTTTGTTTTCCAAGCTGCATTGAGGTCTTTTGATCTAACTCAGGCATTCCCAAATGTTTATGTCTCACTTTATGTTTTAGTTTACAGAAGTAAGAAAAATGCTTTGCTTTTACTGTGTCTCAGAAAGCTTTAGTTATTTTGTGTATATGACTCTTCAATGTCTCTTACTGCTTTTTCTGCTACAGTCTTCATATTTGTTCCTATTTCATGTATTTTGTCAAATCTAGTGATAAATATTAATTAAATTAATACTGGTCAAGTTAATTGAGGAAACTTGACTGGAAAGTGTCTGAAATGTGTTATCAGCTTTTCTGTGAGGTGGCTTGAAGTCACGTACCTGGATGGGAAGTGGCTTCTCTGTACATTTGGGAGATTTGTTTGTAGAAACACCTTGACTGGTATCCCTGTTTGAGGGGTGTGCGAATTCCCATTGTAAGTATGATTGTTTATTCATGAGATCGTGGAAACTTGTCAGGAAAGCCTTCGTTCATTTATTACTTTCTGTTGGTAGGGGGACACTTGGGGTATGGTGTGGGGCTGGAGAATCCTTGGAGTGTTTAATGAGCAGCTTTATGTATTTAGAGATGAGATTGACTAAGACTGAAACCGTCCAGGAGACACAATAGGTTGTTTCTCATTGGATTTAAAAAAGAGAATAACTTTGATCATTTCAAAAGCAATGAAGCCTGATGCTCCAGTGAGAAAGGAGAGTGGTAATTTATAGCTGCCATTAAGGAAACAAAGACAAAGACTGAGGGAAAGTTTCATTCTGAAGATTTACTAATGTGTATAAACCACTAGAAATAGCTTGGTATTTCTCACAGAACAAAACAAAGGAGAAAGGGCAGTGAAATGGGGATGGGAGGGAGGGCTGGAAAAGAATACTGCCTGCTTTTACTTGCACCCTGAAAGGTCAGACATTATTTAGGAAATTGTAATTTCGGTGAATAATGTATGAGCCACTTTTACCTGCCAAAGGAGGGACAGCTGTGGGAAATCCCTAGTTGGGAATGGAGGTGGGAGGTGTGGGCTCTGGTTTGGCCTTCAGACGGGGATTCACGCACTGCAGTGGGGTGTAATTACACAGTAAAAATTGTAATACCGTGTTTTTGAAGAAACACAAGTGAGGTTGGAGCGAGCTGTGTGCGTTTGGGCTGTGACAGGGTGCCGGCACACGGAGTCTCTGCACGGGCTTGTCTCCGCTGCAGGAGATGACCTCCCGGGCCGCGCAGAGCGGGGAGGCCCGGCTCAGGCGCAGTTGCCGCTGGCACCCGCAGCCTGCGTGTGAGGTATCCGTGCTCCTTCGGGAGGCACCGGCTCCGCGGGACACCTGTGTTTGGGGCGCTGTGCAGGTGTGCGAGCGCCGGTGCCGGCTCAGGGAGGGGGTTTTCCTGCGGGGTGGATGGGGCGGTTCGCGTGCCGGGGGTAGCGGGGCAGGGCAGGGCAGGGCAGGGCAGGGGAGGCCCGCCCAGCCCTCGCCGCCCCGCGCCCGCTGTGGGTGCGAGGCGGGCCGGGCGCCCGCAGACACCTCCTCCCTCGGCCACCGCCTCCTCCCGCCCGGCGGCGGCAGCAGCAGCCGCAGCGCAGCCGCCGCAGCGCCATCGATGGGGTCCGGCGGCCGCCGCGGCGCGACGGGGGCGAGGGCGCTGCCGCTGCCGCTGCTGCTGCTGCTGCTGCCTGCGCCGGGCGGCCCCGCTGTGCTGTCCCTGCCCCTGCCCGGTGAGTGCCCCCTGCCCGGTGAGTGCCCCCTGCCCGGTAAATGTCCCCTGCCCTGTAAATGTCCCCTGCCCTGAGCCGGTGAGTGCCCCCAGCCCCTGCCCGGTGAGTGCCCCCAGCCCCTGCCCGCTCGCCTCATCCCCTTTCAGCGGGTCTCCCCGCGGACTCCCGGCGCTCTCCCCTCATGGTCTGGTGGCGCTGCCCGGGGCAGGGGGAGGTCGGTGGGAAGGGAAGGGAAGGGGAGCGGCGGCCGTTCCCGAGGTGGGGCCGGCGGGACCGTGCCCGGAGCGGGGGGGTCGCTGGTCGCCCGCTCGCAGGGCGCTGCGGGCTCCGCGGTGCGAATGCCGCTTTCCCGGCTTTTCCCTCTCCCTCGGGAGCGGGACGAGTCCCGGGACAGGGCACCTTGGCCGAGGGAACGGGGTGTAAACTGCGTGTGCCGCGGGTGAAGCCGCCTTCGGTCCCCGAGGAACGAGCCCAGCGGTTCTCCCGCAGCCTCCGCCGCCTCCTGCCAAGTTGAGGGCTGCGATGTTTGCTCACAGTCTCGTTCCTCCAGGGTCTCTCTTCGGCTCAGGACACTGCAACTGCAAGGGGAAATCTCGGTCCCTGTGCCTACGGATTTTTCCTAGCCGTCCTTTCCATGCCTCTGCGTGCATTAGTGCCGGGGCTTCTTATTGCGGTTCTTTCCCGCACGCTGCAGATCACAGCGGGTTAATGTGGAAATAAGACGGCAGAGCGGCTGTCTCGCCGCTGGCTCGAGATATAGTTGATATCTCTGTGTAACGTCTTTTAGGGAAGCCCCCTCCTTGCTGCGTGTTTTCTGGGACCCCTCTTGCCAGGGCAGGTGTGTCCCGCTGGCTCGGGCTGGGAAGGGGACAACTGTCCGTGTCGGGGTACTCAGCCAGTGCTTGTGCCTGATGTTCCTTCCTGCCGGCTGTCTGTCCTTCCTTGCCCATCCTTTCCTTGTGCCCCACCTACCTGAGTCCCACTAGCTGAAGGCTCCTCAGCCACTCCTGCACCCCTCCTTGCATGACTTGTTCCCTCAATTCACCACCTCCCGTGTTTTTTAATGGCTTGATTTGAGAGGAGGTGGATTCTGCTGCTCTTCCCAGCTGTTTTCCACTGTTTTCCTTCTTCTTGCTTTCTGGTGGCAGTATCTGGGGACCCCATCACTGCTACTGTAGCCCAGTGCACCTGAGAGCCAGAAAAGTGCTGCTGCTCTAGCACTGGCTCTTTGCCTTGTTTCCCACTGCCAAACCCCATTAGGAGTTAAAACTGAGTGAGCACTTTCTGCTCTTGGCAGCTGCTGCAGTACCTACAGGCATATTTTGTGACTGGGGGAAAGAAAAAAAAAGGCAGGATGAATGCTATAATTGTAAATGGGAAAAGTGCTGGCTGAAATTCCCCTTTAGAAAGTGATCCCCACTATAAAAAGTGGCTGACTATTGAAGCAGTCACCTTCTGCTGATACTCATGCACCACTCCTTGTTTTAGGAGTCAATTTTTATACCTGTGTGAGGTGTTGCTTCAGCAATTCTCCCTTTTAGGAAGAAAAACCTTCCTCTTTCTGTGTTTCAGTTCTCTTCTGGTGTATGAAAAACTTTTGCTGATGTCTTCTGCTGCCTGTAACTTTTCTTCCTCTTCTTCTGTTTACACTTCTTCATCTCCAGGACTTCTTCCTATTGGTGTTTCCCTTTCCCTTCATTTCCTGTGCTCTGAAGTTTCCACCTGGATATTTTGCTTCAGTATGCTGTGCTTTGTGATGACTGGCCAGGTTGTTTGGCAATGCTGCTCACCAGATACTATTCTTGTATTTAAAAAAGTTATTTTTGAATTATACATCTCTTTAATGGTAAGTCAGTCTTTTAACATGTTGGTGGTGACTTTGAAAGTACATTTCTATCAATTCCGCTTGTTACTTTAAAAACCATTTGGCTTCCTGCAGGTAATGCATGGATGTGATCAAGAATTCTTTCAATAACTGTCTTTTTTTTAATCAGAAAGATGAAAAATCTCTGATGAATCTCTGTAAAACTGTCAGCTGAGTTTCACGGAGCATCTGGCTGGCCCATAATAGATTGTTTTGGATCCATTTATAAATGGGTACGAGAGCTTATCTGACTTGCACACAAATACATCTGTATGCAGATAGAACATTATCTAAATTTAAGTGCAGATATGGTCTCTGCATGTTTCTGTCCTGACTCACAAATACACACAACATGCACATGCACACCACAAAGATGTGCTCAGCCTTGTCATCTCGTCGGGGATGTATGCAGGAGACATGCCCTGTTCTCCTCCTGCTGACACCCCTTCTGAACCTGCTGTCTTTTCACAGATGTGGATGAGTGTGCCCTGGGGCTTGACGACTGCCACCCAGATGCTATTTGTCAAAACACCCCGAAGCTGTACAAGTGCATGTGCAAAGTGGGTTACACTGGTGAAGGGAAGAAATGTGAAGGTAAAGTGATTGGAGCACTCTGCTCTGCCTGTGTCAGCATGGAGTATTTCTAAAAAGATAGAGCCATTAAAAATAACGGTTTAGAATACAGGGGGTGATTTTAAATCAAAATAGTCATTGTTTCTTCACCTGATTTACTGCTTGTTTACAAAGTCATAGGCAGGCAGTTGGCATGGATTTTCACCTAGTCATATCACTTGGCCTGATAATTAGTTTGTTGTTTAACCAGCAGCCTTAAAAACTGTAAGGTAAAGCTGCAAGGGAATCTCAGGGCATATTGTCAGTCTTTAGAAACATACAGCCAGTAGTGTGTTAAATGTAGTCTATTTGCAAGACAATGATGATTTTGGACAGCAGTTGCTGCTCACATTTAGGCAGTCGCATCTCTGTCTATAACGCTCAAGCAAACATCCATCACACTGACTTTTGCTTTATTCCTTAGACATTGATGAATGTGATAACGACTTCAATGGAGGCTGTGTCCACGAGTGTTTCAACATTCCGGGAAATTACCGCTGTACTTGCTACGATGGCTTTATGTTGGCTCATGATGGCCACAACTGCCTGGGTAAGAAGTGTGCTCACGAGCAGTGTGAGTGGTGATGCTGACATAACCCTTTAGCTGCATCCATGGCTACCTGCTGGGCTGGATCAGCTCAGCTAGAGAATGTTGCATATGGGACAAAGGATTTCCAGGTACTGATGTACCATCTCAGTGTGGCTCTTTCCCCCTGTATAAATGAGGATAATTATGCTATACTTCTGTTGAGTGCATTGGGTTTAAGCGTATGAAGTGTCATCTGTTATTATGCTAAATGAGTTTATATAAAAGAACATGTGCTATCATTATCCTCTCAGTTCCAAAATTGGTTCAGGATCAGTTGTTAATTGTATTTCCAGGCTTAGAAATCTTCTCTCTCATATATCTATAATGTGGGGGCTTCTCACTTTACTCTGTCTGAGTACTTAATGAAAGCAAAGGATGATTTTGAATGGACAGTAGCTGTAGATGATGGAGGCCATGGAAGTACAGAGGGACTAAGCCAAATGCTTGGAGTTTCCCTTGGTTGTTAGTGTGAAGCAAAGTACACAACTCTGGAAGTGTTTTCAATCCTGGCAACACTCTGTTGACCCTGCATGAACACGCTCTGTCCGACCATCTTTTTCTTTTCTTTACTTAAGACCTCCATAGTTTGTTTTTTTTTTTGTGTGTGCCAGCAGGTGAAAAGCTTTAAAAATGGGTAACGAGACCTTGTGGCTTTGCTGTGATAGTATTTTCCAGCACAGGGGTGCAGCAGTGTACAGGAAGTACAGAAAGGTATGAGCTGTCAGCCTGTTGGCAGTGTGGTGTGCTGCTGGTGTTACTTCCCTGGGACGCAGCCTCGTGTTGATGAAGCTGCCCTGCTTCCAGGACCCAGGCTGGGTACCCTGTGTAGTTCTTCCCTGTACTATCTGTCCCATTTGCTTTTTCAGAGGTGGCTCAGTTTTTCCCTACTGCTGCACTCAATATGGATGTGCCTGGGCATGCCTCCATGCCCATGTCAGTCAGAGGGAAACTTGCTCTCACAGCACGATTATAATAGGTAGTTAGCTTGACTAGGGTATTTCCCATTAATATATGGCATATCAGACGGGGGATCAGACCATCCCTAGGCTGTATTTTTTGCTGGGACAAATCCTAAAAGCTCTGGAGTATTCTGTGGGGTTGTGTTGGGGTTTTCCTTCTGGGAACCTGTTGCATGCCCGCAAATTAACCTTGTTACAGTGTAGGCAGAGGAGAGGATGAAGTCACTGGATTCCAAATATTTAAATAAATTAAGTAGAGAGGGAAACAAAATATCTGCTGATAATTTGAAATAATAGGAAGTCCATCTTATTTTTGCATTTGTGTAAACACACAGTGGAGTTCAGTTGAGGTTACCATGAGGAGCTGTTTTCAAATGAATGCATTGTCTCTTACAATGCCACAAAAAGGTATATGTATATTTTGTACCCAGCAGCCCCTCTAGAGCATACTTCAGCTGACTTGCTTGTGATCAGTGAGACCTAGACATAACTTAGACCAAAATTTACTACCTGCTAAGTTACTGGGAAGCTGCTCAGTGTTGCATGGCAGACTTCTAAAATAAAATAAAATAAAATGTCACTGGCATACAACAAAGTTTTTACCACTGACACACCAATTTTGAGATGTGATGTAAATGTTAAATAAATATTTTGGCATGCAGCAAATTGGATCACATCTTCTCTTAATCTGCTTATTTACTTTGTTCACGCCAGGGTTGCCCTCCTCTCACCCTTATTTTTGAAGATCTCTGCTGTGTGCCTGGGTTTAAGCCAAATAGACAATTACTTGTTGGAAAGAGATGATTTTTTTGAAAGCTATCCAAGGTCTGTAAGACAGAAACATCTGCTGGAGTTCAAATGTGTAGCACTAAAGACTCATGGTGGCTGTTTATTCACGATTGTTTGCACATTCACATCGCTGTAGAACTCTAAAATACTCAGCTTCTTTGTGATGGAGATATGTCAGCCGCTCTATTTCTACAGCAGGTCACATTCTTTTGCATCCAATTGGCTTACTCACTGCCTTCAGTAGACATTAAATCTGTTGTAATACTATATTATGCTTCTTACTAAAAGCCTCTCTTTCTCCTTTTTTAAAAGACAGCTGTTTTCTGCCAGAAATGCTACAATGTTAAATTAAAAACATTGTACTATGAACCAGGAACAATGAACAGAACAGGGAGCTAACATGATGTTTTGTATGAATTTGCAAATGAGACCAGTGCTTTGCCTCAGCGATGTTTTGTGCTGTTTTTAAGGGACTGAGCATTTTTACTTCCTGTTAAAATTGGCATCTCTGAAAATTAGGATAGGAAAATTAGTTGTTGGTAGTGGTTAAAAACCCCCTATGCTTATTAAGGGGTAAAATTGCAAAGAATTGGAGGTTGGGATGAGCATCCTGTTGTTCAGGCATAGCTGAAGTTTTTCTACTCTTTGGTTCTCTTGCAAGCAAAGCCCTTCTGTGTTCTCTGGTGTTGTTGAAACTCTGAATATTGCAAAATCAACTTTAAAACTGTTTCCAGAAGTTCTGCTCTTGCCCTTGACTGCAGTAAGGCAACATAGCAGCAGCCTTGATGATAAGTGATGATGACCTAGACTTGAGGAGGAGGATGATAAATCAAACTGAGCTTATGTTCTGATGAACAGATGTGGTGTGTGAGTTCTAGCTAGGGTGAAAGTAAGGAGCAGGGGATAAGTTTTGAGCTACATTTATTTTGAGATTTGTATTTTTCTTGTTCTACTTTTGCTTCAGAACGGGGGCTTTCTGGTAAAACACCTTTTATAGCTTGGAAGGGTTTGGAGCCATAGTTACATCCCACTGAGCAAGACAGATTCGTGTGTGGTTGCTCAACCTAGATGAAATTGTGTGAGGCTCTGGGGTGGTGGTGCCACCCAGCTGCACTGAGGGGCAGGGAATGTTTCTGTGGGTGGTGGAGAGCCCTGTTTCTGGCTCCACTGAGGCTACTCTGCCTCAGCTCAGCCAGCAACCCTGGTTAGTTGGCCAGCATTTCTTGGGAGCCCTGTGACCACTTGGGCAAACTCCAAACAGGGGAAGAGCAGCAGCAAAAATGTACTTTCCCAAGGATGACAGCACAACAACAACAGGATAGCCTGGGGTGTCTCAGCTGCCTGGGTGGCTACATGTGGAGTTGATGTCTGTCTGTGTGCACACCGAGCGTATTGGTGTCAGCACAAAGCTGATCCCTCTCTTTTCCTCTCTCTTTCAGACACAGACGAGTGCATGTTCAACAACGGTGGCTGCCAGCATGTTTGTGTCAACACCGTGGGGAGCTACGAGTGCCGCTGTAAGGAAGGGTTCTTCCTGAGTGACAACCAGCATACCTGCATCCACCGCTCGGAAGGTACCGGCTGCTGCCCTCCGGGCACCAGGCAGCAGTTTCTGACAGAAGCTGACTGCAAAATCTCTTCAAAAGTATTTGTAGGTTGAGGTTTTCAAAGCTGTGAAGTGTCTTGAAGTCCTCACTGCTCTTAAAAGGAACGGTGTGTCAGAATCTTCTAAGTGGCTTTGAAGACTCTACATCCCTTCTGCCTCTTTGATCCCACCTGTATGTCTGCAGTGTTGTGCTTGTTAAAGGCTGCACTGCTCTATTCCCAGTGTACTCGATGCTCTGTTGTGCAGCTAAGCTGTGTCCTGATCAAAGAAATGACAACAAATGGAAGGACATCAAGTTCCAACCATTTTCATGGACTTTAGTTACAGGACAGTACCTGCATTACCTTCAGGTACCTTTTAGATTCCCTGTGCAGTGTTTAGGTTTCAGCTAAGAGATTTATTGTTTGTCAGCCCCAAAGGTATTCAAATCACGTTCTTTGTTTTGAGTGAAACCTTTATGAATCGACCTTTGAGGGATCAGAGAGTCTTGGATATCTAATCAGGCATCAGATTGAACAAAATTATTTTGGATGCCCTCAGGGAATACTTTAAAGTGGTTGCTCAGATCAGGGAGTTGTCCATTGAACTGTATGGTGAAAATCTCAGTAAGAAGTATTTAAAGCTGCAAAGCTTTCTTTAATCTATGGCTTATTGCTGGCATGACTGTAAGAGGAATCAAAGCATGAATAAACAAATCTCACTTTAAAAATCCCCATAGTGAAGAGATCAGCATTTATCGGCATCTATGGCCATCCACAGATGAGTGTTCTGAGGTGGCTGTCATCTGACAGAGTGACTTGATCCTTTGTTTGACTTAAGAATTCATGTTCTCAGTTTCTCTGGTGCCGGTCTTGGTCTCAAGGGGATTGGGTGAGGTGTGATGATTCCTCAGGCTGTTGCCCAGCTTGCCACTGCAGGGGCTGAGCCAGGAGTGGGGACAAGCAGGAAGGCTGCAGTGATGGGACAAGACATTTCCCTTCATGTTGTCTTGCCAGCAGTAACGTGTGTTTGTGTGCATGCATGGATGATGCATCTAAGGATGAAAATTGGTTGCTTGATCTCCTTGTCTTGTCTGATGCCAAGGGAGGAAAAACTTCCAACTCTTTATTTATACTTGCTGCTACTTGAGTACCTTCTGCTCTCCTGAACTAACAACAGCAACATTCCCTGTCATTAATATTTGTTCCCTAAATTGTACCTATGGAATTCAACCTCTGCTGTCTTGTTTTTGAAGATGCAGTTAATGTCTCTTGCCTTTTTTTTGAAAAAAAGGCTTTTTTTTTTTTTTTTTTTTTTTTTTTTTTTTTTTTTTTTCCTGGGAGTCTTTCCACTAAATTTGGGGATTTTTCTTTGAGAAGAAAAATGAAGAGGGGGAAAAAAGATCCTTTTTTTTTTCCCCTAAAAGCTATTAAATAAAATACATTTTTGTAAAAACCAATCTTAAGGAAGAAAAACACAGTTTTTGCATTAAATGCTTTTTTTCCTTTTTCTTGCTTGTTTTGCTTTCTTTAAAAGCAATTTTTTCAGGTTATCGTGCTGTGACTGCTTCCCTCCTGCCTCCCCTCCATTGCTGTAAAGCACTCTGTGGGATTCCCCATTTTTTTAAAAAAAACTTTTTTTTCCCCTTGGATGGGCAGGCCTATTGTAAGCCCAATCTCCCAGCTTTATCTTTCCCCTCACTTTGTTCTCTGCTTTTCTGCTCATTGCTAGGACTTCTGTTCTTTGCCTTGTGCACGCATCGTTCAGTGTATGTACTTCATTAGCTCTCTCTTGAGACCTCACAGGATTGATCAAAGCAGCCTTTGGCACCTGCTGCCTGGACCATCTAGTCAGTTTTGCTTCTTATCTGTAATATATTGGACTATTTCCTTCCCTGTCTTCCAGCCCAATTAAGACTGTTCATACATTAATGCCTGAGAGACTTTGCTTGTGGCAATATTGGCCATTAAATACACAGAAAAAGATTGAACTGGAAAGTTAAGA
>NW_016690181.1:17078751-17121052 GCF_001604755.1 Lepidothrix coronata | reverse complement strand
AGAGAGGCTTGAGGCTCTTGTATTCCTTCTGAGGAGCAGTTTAACGGGGGAGCCTGAAAGTCATGTGCCCTTCAAAGTCTATCTGTAACTCTCCTCGGGGTGACTTGTCACCTACTGTGACATGGGACTCAAAGTCAGGTAGCTATTAGAGGAGAGTTTCATAATTAAAGTTGATTTTTTTTCTTCTGTTGTGACTGTGTTGGTCTGAAGCACAGGGGTACTCTTGATGGTTCTGCCTAGCCCCTGCTTAAATCACAGGAACTGAAAGTGTCCTGGGAAGTTGTGCACAGTCCTATGTTTTTTTCCTTGGCTATCTGCTCTGAACGAGCTCTTCTTCATCCACACATGGGAGAATGAATTTCTCAGCCTTGGGAGGCTGTTAAAGTATCTGGCAGGACAGCCATGCGCATGTATCTTATTTCTGTGTTTAACTTGCACCATATTAGAGAATACAAAAATTTGAAAGACAACAGACGTAATATACGTAGTACATGATGTGGTTGCTATTGCAGTGGATGGCAAATCTTGCTGCTCTCCCTTGTGGTATTTCACAGGCATAGCTATCTGCTTGTTGGGCTGAATCAATGGCAGTGAACGGGATCTGCAAGAGGAAAGCCACATTTGAAATCCCTGTGTGGACTGAAAGCTCGTACGCAGGGCACCATCTCAGCTGCTGCTCTTGGAGTCCTTCTGACTGTGGAGAACAGTGATAACTGGAAAGTTTTTTGGGAAAAGTTGCCATAACAAGACTGTAGAAAGCATGAAAAAAGAGTTAAGCATTCCTGGGATGTCCTGTTCTGCTGGCTGTGCCAATGGTCCTCAATGTTTGCCTTTTAGAGGGTACCTCTGAGAATCTCTGGTAACTCTTTGTACAAATACATCCTCTCCCACTGTCCTGTTGAGTCCCTGTCTGAGTGTGCCCTAAATGGAGCCTTAATGCTCTTAGCAGATTGGGAATGTTGTCTCCACATCTTCTGTGCCAAAAAAAAGAGAAAGGTTTAAACACAGATCATACGTATAATAGATTAATGTAGCATGACCTGATAGGGAAATATTGTGCTGGCTTTTCTTGCCTGCGTTTTGCCAGGGATGAGAGTCCTCAGATAATTTTCTGGGTAACTTCAAAAAGGTCCAGAAAGAACTTCAGAAAGGACTCATTTGGCTTGGGATCTTCTCTGCCAGGCAGTCACTGGATGTGGCTCTCTTGGCTGAGTGTGGCAATCGAGGGTCATCCATCCAAAGATACTTGTGTGTCAGTTGGGCAGGGTCTCGTGCAAGAGAAATTGTGTGTCTGGGAAGCATATGGTGGGATTTGACCAAAATTTGTTTGGGGTTTGGTTCTGGATCACAGTCTGCCATTGCAACAGCTTGGGAACAATGTGACCTGGGAGGCTCTGTGTCCGTGAAGGAGTTTGTAGTCTCGCAGAATTTATGACTTTAAAGACATCTCTTTAAAACAGCTTTATAAAATAAGGCTGAGAGAAGTCTTCCACCACGTTTGGAAGCAAGCAGCAGCTTCACAGTAAATGTTAGAATGTGTGGCTGCAGGTATCTTCTGTGAAAGACTACCTTTTGGGTCGGCTACATTTTGGTGGGTTTGGTCAAGTAACTTGTCACAAAATGGGTACTTTGTTGTTAAAATGCATCTTGGTTTGGGAAGTGCAGTTTCAGCTTTCTGTGGAGACCTGATTGAATTCTGCTCACTCAGAACGGAGCAATCCCAAATGGAGCATTTAAACAGTTTGTCTGATATCAGTGAACTTTACCAAAGTACCTGCTTGAACAGTTTTCTTTTTGGTAGCTCAATAGAGACAAAAGAATAACTTTGTTAACAGAAACTAAGCTGCTAATTCTCTTAATGCCCTCTAATGCCTCTGAGCTAACAGACCAAATCATATTACATGCTTAAGACCAGAACTTTCCCCAAAACACTGGTGTTAATGAGGGTAATTTGTGGCCTCATAGGTTGACTATTCCTTGACTGACACAATAATGGATGACAGCTTTCATGTGGGCTCCTTGGACTGTGTCTATTTGCTGCAGGATTTGAAGTCTCATTGTCTTGTTGGACTTCTGGAGAGTCCTCACTGTGGGAAAGGAATCAAAAAGCCAGTAGAGCAGAATAATCTGGGCTCTGCAACGTCCATTCTTTTGTTGCTTAAAGCTGTCTTAATAGAGAAAGGATACTGTAGCTGGTGCTTAGATGGTGAGAATAGCAGTGAAGAGCAGGGACCTAATTGAAGTGTAGTGGAATAACAGTGACGAGCTGACCTCTGCTTGACAATGCAGTGGGTTTGTTTCATTTAGTAATAAGGCTGCAAAAAGGGCTGTGCAAGTTTAAAAAAGATATAAGGTGTGGAATTGTTCACACCATCCCGTTTTAGATTGGGTCACCCTTTTTGTTCTGCCTCTCATTGTGCATCTGCTCAACTCAGTAGAAGTTCACTGAGGTGATGTGGGTTAAGCCCTTGCAGCCAAAGTATGTTTCACTTAGTCTTCTCAAATGAAATGTTGTCGCTGAGAAAGAGCATTTTGGTGTAACTTGTCTCATTAAAGCCAAATGGGCCAAGGCAGAGAATTTTATGGCAAAGGTATGTTTTCTGTGTATCTGAGGAGAACATTCAGCTGTCTTCTCTCCAGGTTTTGGAGCACTACAGAGGACTTCATCAAAAAACTATGGTATACTGTTGAAAGAAAAACTCTTTATTTAATTCGGTCTAATAACCCTACTTGATAACTCAGCCAACTACTCTACAGTTTTATGTTCTGTGTGCACAAATTGTGTGACCATCTTGCCAATGGTAAAGGCATTGATATCACTGAACTACGGGGCAAGGTGAAGGAAGTTTTTACAATAGTTTTAGGAACTATTTCTCCCTGTTTAATTGTCTGTGTCGTTTTGCAAAGGCCAGACAAAACACTCTGGCAGTCATTCTGTGCATGAACAGCTTGTAACTGTCAGAGATAAAAATGACAGAATGTTTTTAGGAGGTGCAGCAAAAGGAACACAGTCCCTAGTGTCACACTGCTTTTTCATTTGGTTAAAGCAGGCACTGACTCTAAATTCTGCCTAGTTGGGAAGGTATGTAGAAATACAGAACACTGTGATAGTCCTCAGTGAGTTTATTTTGAGTGGTATTCATTGAAATCAGAAAAAAAGGAAACAAAATGGTTAACAAGAAAGAGAATTGACGTACAGCACATGTACAATCTGCACGTCTGCCTGGTCACTGCTGAGGTAGGCTATGACTTTGGAAATCTGCTTTGAAGGCCAGTAACTGAAATTGGGATGACTCTTGCTACTGTTGGCTAAACATTCCTTTGTCTGGTGGTTGCTCTTTTAAGCAGAGAAATGAGAACTTCACTTTAGACTTGGATCTTACCAAATATCGGCTGCCTTGCAACTTTTATAAAAGAAATGAGGAGGTTTTATGAACACCGGTATAAAGTGAGAGCATTAGATGAGAATGTGGGGGCTGCACAATTCTAGGGATGTTGCTTTTTGACCTTGCAGTGAAAACATGGGCACAGAAAAGATCACAGAAGGAGAAACCTTGGGGCCATTGACTTTGCAGGATGACTTCTTGCCTTTCCTGTCTGTAAACTGAAACGTCTTGTCCTGACACTGTAGAGTCTTCCCAGAAGTAGCAGGCTGTAGTCTGTGTGTGTGTTGAACTGGCTTTGTTGCCTGCATGCAGAGATGCTGAGGGTGCTGACGCTCTTGTACTTGTCCTGTTTTGCAGAAGGCATGAGCTGCATGAATAAAGATCATGGCTGTGCCCACATCTGCAGAGAAACGCCCAAAGGAGGAGTTGCCTGTGAATGCCGACCAGGATTTGAACTGTCCAAGAATCAGAGGAGCTGCATTTGTATGCAATATTCTGCATATGCTTGTGGTTTCCCAAAGTGAACAAATAGTGTTCTGTTTGCAGTGATGTGGGATTTGGTATGTTATAGCTAAAGTGGGATGACACACCTAAGTTGTGTGCATTTGAATTAAGATAGAATCAATGCCTTTTGTGGACACTATGACACCAGTCTATTAATTATTATGGTGTCTGTAGTTTGGGAATTGTGCCATCATTCATAATGGCAGGAAGTTCAGCTCCACAAGAGAGTGCTTCAGTGTGGCAGAGTTCCTTGGGAAAGGGGCATGTTAGGAAGGTGTAGATGGTCAAATGGCGACAGAATTTCACACTGTCTTTCAAAGATGCTGGAAGTACTTGTGAGATGTGAAATATATTTTCTTCCTAGTAACATGTAATCATGGAAATGGGGGCTGTCAACATACGTGTGATGATGCTGATAATGGGCCTATTTGTGGATGTCACCCCAAGTACATCATGCATGTGGATGGGAAAACCTGCCTGGGTCAGTATACGGTGGAGGGAAGTAGTTTGATGTTGATGACCAACTCTAAGGTGGTGTGGGGTTGCTGTGTGTTCATGATTAATGCTCCTCATAATAGTATGGCTAGAAAATGTCAAGGAATTCAAAATTAAGAACCTGTTAGTGTTGGGTCCAGGCAACTTATTCTTCTCTATGTAAGTAGCTACCTAATATATTGCAGCCTGCAATTATCACTGGTCCCTCTGAAGCACAAGGCCTGCCACTAACCAAAGAAGGCTTCCTTCCCTCTAGAGTATTTTAGGTTCAGTTTCTCGTATAGCATGAGCCAGAGTGTAACCAGGGAGTGCATCTGTTAAAACCAGAACTCTGAAATCAATTAATGTACAATTTTTGCAGAACAGTTATCCAGTAAAGGAAGTACATAAGATTTATAAACTCTTACAGTCTCTGGAAGAGTTTGTTGTCTGTTGATTGAAATCAAATGCTTAGACATAACTGGCTAGTCCTTGTATTTGTTCTTGATAGATGATGACAGTGTGCTCTTAAGAGAACAGTTCATGACAGTTCAATTAGTTCTTTCATCTTGTTGCTGTTTACTACATCTGTGGCACATCTTTTGTTTTGTTAAGAATAGTGAAGCAAACATGACTTGTAAGGCAGCCACAGAAGCAGAGTATTCTTATGGTTTTGACTGAAGAGTCTTCATGATTTTCATTGCTACTTTCTTTATAAAAATAACTTGTTTGTGCCTAGTCAGTTCTGACTGTCTCTGATGATTCAGCGTGTGATGCAGCAGTTTGCATGTGTGTACATATTGAAAGTCAGATGAGGTTTCTGGTCAGGGTACCTTTACTCACTGGCTTTTTTCGTGTTCCTTACAGAGAGGGAAGAGGCTGCTGTGGAAATTTCAGAGGGGAACACCACAGCAGCAGCTGATGTGGACAAGAGGGTGAAGCGACGGTTGCTTATGGGTAAAAGTGCTGATCCAAAATAGTTCTGGTGTTTGTTGAAACCTTTTGGATCAAAGAAATGGTGTGGGTTTGTTTTTGGTTTTGGTTTTTTTTATTGTAACCATCAGCTCTAGACTGATTTCTGCCTTTGATGCTTCACTCCCTCTTAAGGAAATAATATTATTCCATAATGTGTTAAAAACTATATACATTGTTTGTGATGGTCAGTGGGGAAGTATCAAGAACTTGCCCTTGGGCTGTGTCTGTGTGCTGCAGTGTATAGTTCCATGGTTCTAATTCACCATGGGAATGCAGTACAGTCCCTTCTGTGCTACAGTTTTAGCCCTTTTTTTAGCCTAGATTGTGGAGGAAGCAGTGTTTTACCTGCTTCTCTTCAACTGAAAGTATACTTCTGTGCGGAAGAGAATTGGGCCTAGTGGTAAATCGCATTTAGAAGGACACGTTAGGGTGCAAGGCCATCTTATTATTCTGAGAGGTGTTCCCATCTGGCCCAAAATGCTAGTCTCTAGGAGTCTGTCACTGCAGGGAAGGCACTGGCATAAGAAACAATCACTGTGGTCTCAGGGCAGCTGAGTCAGTGGATGTCCACCTCTCAAAAGCCCTTTCTTCATGCAGTCGGGGTGATTTACTGTGCTTGCTGGCACTTACTTCAGAAGTGGCATGGAGGCTGAGAAAGAAGCTACCAATAGTGTAGGGCTAGCCCTGAGCTCCTGAGTCCTTGTTTAGACACCTAAATAAATATCCTGGTTTTCCAAAAAAAAAAAAAAGAAAAAACCATTTCTGTGGAAAGAAGAAGAAAGAAGATGTACTCTGTCTTCCCTTGGAGGTTGGACATAGCCTCCCAATACTGAATGTGAGATGAGAAACTGCAAGGGAATTAATCAATACAGTTCTCAAAACTTGAGAACGAGTGGCATATGCTTGATGCTGCAAAAAACTAGGATACAGAGCTAGAAAGAGAGAATTTCAAAAAGCAGACATAAAAAATGTTCTTTGCAGCTCTGTCAATCAATACGTGCTATATAAAATTGCATTTGTCCAGCCAGTGATAAGGCTGTTAGACTGACTACAAGAGGATGGATGCCAAAGAGTGAGTTACTTCTGTTTAGCTGGATGTGAAGAACCGTGTTTTGAGGGTGTTCACTAGAAAGGTTTGGTGAGATTTAGACATAGTTTGAATAGGGGGAAGTTAGACCAACAAACTTTGTTTGAAATGGCAAAAAGGCACATGGGTTACCATTGTGGATGTTATCCACCATGACTGGGGGCACAGGTAGGATGGGAAGGTGTGTTGGGAGGGATTTAAGAAAATTGGTTTACTAGTGCCAGGTGTAACCAATTGTCTGAGCGTGGGTGGGAAGCGTCAGAGGATCAGCCAGAACTGAGTGTGGGCATAAGGAGACAGACTGACAGTAACAGATTCATCATCAAGGAGCAGGGTTTTGTGTTTAAGGACAAGAATACCCAGTGGGCAGTATCTTAGGTTGTAGAGTGTCCGCAAAAAACCTGGAAATAGCTGAGGCAGGGGTTTTGCCAACACATGTTTTTAGTAGCTGCTCGTGTACACTAGACTAAATCTGTTCAAATAGCAGTGTGCTTGGAACTGTGCCTCGTGTCTCATGATGTTTCCTGTTACCATTATAACATCCCTGAGCAAACTTCGGCTTTATCTTGTTGGCCAGAAACGTGTGCAGTAAATAATGGCGGCTGCGATCGCACGTGTAAGGACACGTCGACCGGAGTTCACTGCAGCTGTCCTGTGGGATTCACGCTCCAGTTTGATGGCAAGACATGTAAAGGTGAGTTTTATGATTGCAGACGTGTGCCTACCAACACCTTGCTATAAGGTGTTAATCTCCAAATGAAGGCAGTCCAGTGTGCAGAGGAAAGGCAGTGTGTGTAATCTAACCAAAGAAAGGACTGCAGCCAGGGTGGAGGTGTGGTTTGCATCGCATCAGGTGTACCATGTGCAGAGAATCTCTTCTGCTATGCCCTCCCCCTCACCACTTCCACCTCTGGTGCTGAGATAGACTCATTTTTCACAGGTGAGGTTTGGTAGAGGTAATAAAGGCCTGTGGTGCAGTAGAGGTCAGTGCTGGGAGAAGTAGGCATGTAGGTGCTTACAGGTATACAGTGCAATAGTCTGCTGTTTTACCTGCAGTCAGATGGGTATTAGAGCAGTTTGCAAGTAAATATCAGTGTGCAAATAGGGATGTGTTTTATAAATATATACTGGTCCAGGCGGCTCTAATGAGAGTACTGGCAAGGAGCAAAGGGACAGTTGTTAGAATATACAGTATATTAGAATACATTTTCCAGCCATTAGATGTTAAGACTGTTCTGCTAAGCAAAAATGATGAAATCCCTATGCATGAGTCAATTAATATTAGATAAAGACCTCATTCTAATATTGGCATGAAAAGGATGGGTTAGCTCAGGAATCTGCCTGAGATTTCTGCTGGGCTCACAGAGAGGAAATGGAGAGAATGTTTAAAATGCTAAAACCTTTTAGAGAGCGTTGGAGTCAAAGTGCTTCCAAACAGAACTTAGGGAAATGGTCTTTTATGAATACATATACCCAAATGTAACTGACAGCAGTATGTTAAATGAGAAGAAATAACACTGTCCTGGGACCGAATGGGCCAGATCCTTCTTAAGAGCTGGACCTGATCTTCCTTTTGTGGTACTCTCACTGGATTTTGGTTCTGGGCTTCTCTAACCAACTGGATGAGACTGTTTTCTTGGTCTGGCAGTGGAAGTATGTTGAGTGCACTATGTTTATTTGTTGAAGTGCTTTTTTTGTTACAGATATTGATGAATGCCAGTCCAATAATGGAGGCTGTGATCATTTCTGTAAAAACACTGTTGGCAGTTTTGATTGCAGCTGCAGAAAAGGATTTAAATTATTAACAGATGAGAAGTCTTGTCAAGGTATGTGCACTGGAGAGACAATAGTAGAACAAAAGTAGGACAAATCAGCGTGGCTTGGACATCTACTACAATGATGAGGTGATAATGGACTCCAGAATTTCCATTCCTCAGTGTTGGATATTTTTTCTTCTGAAACAGCTGTTGAGTTAGTACAGTTGGCTTGATACTATTGTAGGAGATATGTTTAATGGCACAGTGAGCTATTATCAGGAAGTGACAGAAACAGCATCATATTAAAAAGCTTTTTGTGAGGTTAATACTTCCCCCTGCCTTAATGATCTTAAAATAATTTACAGGGAAAATTAGACAATATCTCCCTGTCCATCTTACCGACTGATTCACCATTGCAGTGAAATTATTTTTTCTTAATAGGACATTTTGTTGCCATGAGTTCATTATTAAAGGAAAAAGATATAACATGATCTATGAAATTATAGGCTTGGAGACAGACTGGAAACACTGTTCTCTAAAACATCATAGAGCATTTGATTTTGAAGATAACGTGGATTTCTCCTGTGAGATTTGCACAGCATATTTGCTTTACTGTATAATGGTTTGTACATATAGAGTTAGCAATCCTGTTTAAGCTGCTTAAATGCATGAAAATTTAAATATCAAAATACTCTGTTTTTGTGGAAAAGCTACAGTATGAAACAATATAATGTCAATCAGCCAAATGGTGAATTATGACATTTTCTAGGCAACTATCTGACATTAATGATTAATTGCAGAAAGCTGAACTGATTATCAGAAGGTACTTTTCACCTGCATTTTTGGTGTATTCTTGTCCTTTATAAATCAGACAAAGGACAGCTATTTATATGGAGCAAACTTACTATATATAAATATCATATTTTCAAGATATTTTGTGGGGTTTTTTTAGATGTAATTTGTTTATAAATGTATTTTAAAGACTTGCATCTCCCTTTTGTCCCTGTCACTTCTCTAACTTTACCTAGGCTGTTTCAGAAGTGATACCTTGAAGCATGCCAAAGTTGAAGAAACAAGATTGATGAAATGTGTCAGTGAAGTTGATGTGAAAGTTTTTGTGTCTTGCAGCATTCTTACGTGGCATGCATAATGTATTAGCACAGAAATTTTAGGTTCTTTCGATGGTGTAATAAATGTTCATTCTTGAAAAAATGGTGATTTTCAGCAGGCTTAAATCAGACACTGTATGTTCACATGGAGTTAAAATTGTGGCCTTCGTTTTTATTTAGGGAGAAAAAAACAAAGGCAATACTTTCCTTTGTAGAATTCTTTTCTATGTAGACTTTTCTAAATGAAATAAGAGCTTTGTCAGCAGTTTTCTTCTCCCATAGAAGAGAAATAATTTGTTTTAAACATAATTTTAAAAATGTAACAGCAGTTTCTGCGTTTGCCAAGAAAAAGCTTGTTTGGCAAGCTAAGTGCTCTTTTAAAAGTTGTCATTTCGTTATGTTACATTATTTGCTTTCAAAGAATTTGCTTAGTTTACATAAATCTGCACATCTCCGCGTCCAACTTCGTTAGCTCATCAGGGCTGCCTTGTCAGCCTGAAAGATACTGATGCGTCCCTTTAAAACCTGCAGACATTGATGAATGCTCCTTCGAGCGGACGTGCGACCACACGTGCATCAATCATCCAGGCACCTTTGAGTGTACTTGCAACAAAGGATATGCTCTCTATGGCTTCACACATTGTGGAGGTGAGTTATGGAAAGGCACCACAGGCCATTGCTGATAGAGGGCTGTTGCCACAGGTCTAGTTATTGTCTGTGCAAGGCGCCAGCTGAGGTGTATGCAGGAGGCCCGTGGAGTAAATTTTACTCTCTGCCAGGATAATGAGACACAGCAAAAGTAGGAAATAATCCCGCTTATTTCTTTCTTTGCTCAAATGATTTTACCTTCACACCATGTTACTGTTAGGACAAGCTGATAGGTTTTGCATTTGGATATGAAAGCCCTAATTTGATACAATTTTCACATGCAGAAGTGTCACTGACTTCAATGAAAAGTTAGTGGAAAAGGCCTTAAAGAGCAGGAAGGTCTGAATGACTTCCAAAATTATGGTTCTGCAAGTTGCCTTTGTGCATATGTCAGATCCTCACATGATGTAGGCTGGAATTTAGCTGATGTAGTGCCACTGATTTACAGTGGCCAAGATTAATACTCTTGAATCTTTTATGTCTTTCCTACAAAGACAGTTCAAGGAAAGAGAAAGATGTTCACAGAACCTTGATGCATGTCAAATGTGAATATTTGTGTGAGAAATTTCCAGATTTTACTTAACAATAGCTGGGACACTAAATGGAATTAAATTTGGTTTATATAAGCTCTTGGCAAGATTTTACTGGCTTCACAAGACCTTACCAACTGGAACAATTCAGAGATCTCTGTATGCTTGTTCTGTTCTACCCTCTGCCTCTACTCTCCTTTGCCTCCTTGCAAAGGAGATTACAGGGCTACAACATCTCTGTGTTGTATCCTGATGAACAGGGGAACTTGACTGGATAAGGAATAACACTGTTCATGTGCTCTACTTGCAAAAAGAAGTCAGTTCTCATTAATTCTTCTGCATTAATTCAATTTCTTTTGGCCACCAGTGAGGCAAAGGAACTGTAATTTTGCTGTTGGCTGCTAATTGGCCTTTTCTTATTCCTGGGGAGAAGATGTTAATCCTCATACTGTAGTAAGTCCTTCATTGACTGGCAGTCATAGGCTTTGTCAAAGCTTGTAGGGATACTGCATATACACCTTTTGACCTCCATGGAAGAAGTCAGTAAATACTGGAGATAACAGGTTGCCATTGCATGCAGCATCCTGACAAAAGGTCCATGAAAAGCAAAGATTTGGGCTGATTTTGTAGTATCTTAGACAGCAATACTAGTTTAAGGTGTTCCCTTCTTTCTGCATTATTCCTCTGCTGCCCATTCCTACCCCTGCTGTCTAAGTTCTGTTAATTAGGATATTTCCCCCCGAATTCAGATCAGTTTTGTAATGTGTTTCACAATGTTTTCTAACAAATTGCTACCTACAGGATATCTGTAAGGGGGAACGAATGGCTGGGGAGAGCAGTGACAAGAACTTATTATTAGCATTGAGAAAACTGTATGTAGAAGCAGGTACCCTCAGTTGCACAAACTTTATGGGACTTGTGACAGGTTTCTTGATGACAGCTTTCTAGGTCTATGTATAATTGCCATAGAGCTACAGGAGACAAGAGAAGCAGTCATCGGGGTGGATCTGAGCAGCAAAGACATAGAACTTTGCATTTCCCATTGTTGAAATTCATGAGATTCCTATTGACCCATTTTCCAACCAGTCAAGATCCCTATGAATAGTGGCACAACCATCTGGTGTATCAGCCACTCCTCCCAGTTTTGTATCATCTGCAAACTTACTGAGGGTGAACTCTTGTCCCATCATCCAGGTTTAATCAAGAGGATAAATAGTATTGGCCCTGGTATTGACCCCTGGGATACAGCACTAGTGAATGGTATATTCTGCATCAGCATGCAAGCTTGCACCAAGGGCAGTATGTTGTGTTGCCAGTGGTTTCTCCTCCTATTGGCATTTATTGGGCAGGACAAGGCCCTAAAATTGGATAACTGGCCAAAAGGGACTATGGTGTCCCAAAAGGGACACAATGTTTGCCCACAGAGTCAAACCATGTTCCACAGTAGTTGTATCTGTCAGAGCACTTTGGAGGATCAATGAGTATGAATCTTGTCTGTGTCATCTGTCTTTATTACCAATTAGAAATAAGAATTAAGCAGACACAGTACAATGCATATTTGATTTGACCTCCTTTTCCTGGAGTTAATTTGCTATCATATTGCTGAGGCTGGATATTGTTTAATTATGGGGTTTGAGGACACAATTAACATTTCCCTTCCACCAACATTTGGTCTATTTTGAAATTTATCAAAGGATTTCCAGGAAGACAAACTAGTTCAAGGTGGGTGTCCAGATAGCATTCCTAAAGTCTTTCAAACTCTACTAAGCAGTGTTTGTGTACGTGTTTACCTAGCAGAGTCAGAATACAAAACTTTTGGAAGAGTATCTTTTTGTAACTATTTTTACCTTTCCTCCATAGATATTAATGAATGTAGCATCAACAACGGCGGTTGCCAACAGCTGTGTGTGAACACGCAGGGAGACTATGAATGCCTGTGTCACTCTAACTACAAGTTACACTGGAACAAAAAGGACTGTGTTGGTAAGGTGTCTAGTGAATACATTTCTACTCCTGATGTGTGTGATGGCCATATGGTTACAGTCAAATCCGATGGTCTGTCCCGTTAAGTGGTATGAGTCATTGTTCCCGGTATTCTGCTTTGCTTTGTAGCAAGGCATGATGGTAATGATGTTGAAACTCATAAAAAAAAGTGAAAAACCAACCCCAAAAACAGGAGATACTTTGAGGGATTTTGATGCTTTCTTTCCTGTGCTTTTTGTCTAGCTCATTCTTCTATTTCCTTTGGTTTCTCTGCATGAGAAGGTTCGCTCATGATAAAGGAAATTGCTTATGTGATGTCATCTGCCAGTGATGTTATTTCGCTTTGATTTTCTGTCTAAGCAGCATATTAATTGCATGGGTGCTCTCAGGTACCAGCTACAAAAGCAGCTGCTTGTCAATTTATTAGCAGGGTGTAGGTAGATGTTTTAATTCTGTGAGTATTTGTTTTATCTTATTTAGAGACAAAAGGTCCCTTGCCTGATAATATGTCACCCAAGGTATTGCTGCACTGCATTAAGAGTGGTGGGAGTGATAGATGCTTTTTAAGCTGCTCTCCGGATGTCCAGGTGTTTTCTGGTAAGTCAAAACTAACAAAAACAAGCATGTGATTCTGTAGAGAGTGTAAGTGGGGCAAATATCCTGTGTCACAGAAGCCCCAAGAAGGAGACAATCAGCAGGGATCTTTCCTCTTTCACTACAGATAATAAAGGGCTACATCCCTGACAGTGTCCCCCCAAGGAAAGCCCCTCTTTCCTTGTCTTTTATAACCACTCTACCCTCAGATTCCCTTCTCATGACAACTGTCTTTTTGAAGCTGGGGAGGACAGGGCAGAATTCTCTGTGCTCCCTGGGCCATTCCTTAATTGGCTGTGAGAGCCACTGCTGAATGAGGGAAAGGCATTCCAGCCCTGCGTGGGGTCTGGGATTTTGCCTGTGCAGCCCCTCCATCCCATAGGACATGGCATGGGGACTCAGCTGGTGCTTGTGGGACAGATGCTGTTTTTCTTCCTGAACCTTTTAAATGGCTTAGAAAAAGACAAGCTCTAATGTAGAGTATTTTATGAACAACATTGTTAAAAAAGGTGAGGATGATGATGACACCGATCCACAAATTAAATATATCTTTCATACTACAGGAGTCTTCAGTCTGTGCACTGTGCCTATGCCTTTACTCTCTATCTCTCTGGTCTGTCTGTTAGGAACACAAGATGCCTACACCCTCACCTGTGGCAGGTCATCTCAGCTTAAGAAAAAGCAGCAAAATACAAATGCTTCCAGCTGGCTGGGTAATCACAACATTTACTGTTGCATGGTTTGACTGATTTATTTTCGGTGATAACTGTGAAATAAAGGTGTTTCTGTTGACTTCCTATTTTCACTCTCTGTTATGCTCCGTCTGTTTTTATTTCCTCATCCTCATGATTGTCGTTCATGATTGCAACAGAAAATTTCCCCTTGTGCTGCCTCAATCAGCAACACTCAAACTAAGACTTAAAAATAAGGAAAGAGGAAAAGATCAGTAGTGAAATAAACAGCCAGACCAGGAGTGTCGTGCCTCTTTTTAATTATCCAGACTGGACAGTGTTCATAAGATACAATATGTTTAGAATGAGCTGTTGGATGGTAAAGTTTAGAAAGCGTTTACAGCTAAACAGATAAGAGGTGCTATTTTTATATTGACATAAACTATTTCCCGAACTGGTCTGGAGTATCTCCTTTGATTGCAGCTAACCCTTATTTGATTTACCCAATAGCAGATCTGAACTTGTTCTCATTTTTCTTCTGCTTCTCTTTTTACTTTTTTAAAATAAAATTCACCACATTTTCTTCCATTTGAAGTTATGAACCAGCTTCACAGAAGGAGGGATATGGCTTCTCTTTAGGTTTTCTGTGATGACTACTTTTTCACTTTATATCAGCATATTTTTTGATGTCATCATTACAATGATGTGACATTAGGGTTATCTACATTTTCTACTCCTTTTTTTTAAAATAACATGTCATTGTTTCTTCCTGAAGATGCTTCAGCCATCAAGATAAGCGTAACCTTTAAATTAAATGAAGGAAAATGTAGTTTGAAAAAGACTGAGATGTTTCAAGAAGGTCTGGAACAGATGATACCAGGTATGAAAATAAAAATGCAGGTAAGCAGGTTAGAGCCATAGCTCAGGGGTTATCAATGCTTTCCAGATATGAAGTACACCATAAGCAAGGCATAGAGGACTACAGGCTTTCTGCTCTTCACTGACCTCATGAAATCACAGTCCTTCCCAGCCATGATTCTTGCAGTAGTTATTTCAGATCACAGGACTTCCTTGTGGCATCCCTGCAGTCTTGCTAGGAAAACCCTTCTCCTTTTTTGTTGTAACGCTGGTAATAAATTCTCAGTAAAATCAAATTCTTTTCATTCTTTTACTTTCTTCCTTTTCTTTTTATCTTTCTATCTGTCCCTTCTCACCTGCTTCTTACTGTCTGATGCCTCACTGAAGAATCTCCTGACCTTTTATGCTGACTCTACTGTCAAAGAGTTATTCTTCTTTTCCCTTGTTTTCCTTTTATACTTCAGCAGCCCCAGATGGACACAGTGAGGTCAGCTCTTCCATCTGTTCCAAATCAGAAAGTACAGTCTGCAAATTTACAAAGTAAGCAGAGAATGAGGAGAAGTACATATAAAAAAATAAAATCAAATAAAGGGAGCTGGGAAAAGGAGTCATTAAACAATATGATGAATCGGTGTGTCTGATTGTTTGTCTGCAGCAGAGTAACAGTGCGAAACTACCCTAGATGCTCAGTGAAGAGTTATGTACTCCAGAACCAAAGCTTATTCTGGGTGTTTTCTTTAACTAAATATTATTTCCTCATTGAAGCCATGAAAATGGTCTCCAAATGTCTTGTGTATGCAACCACTACTTAATTTAAACACCATTATAAGCTAATGTGTTATTCACATTCTTCGTATGTGTACAAAATTTCTTCCCTTGAGTAGCCTGCCTGACGCAGGCAGTGTCATGGTTTTAAGATGCTTTGCATAGTGCAAAGGCAATTCCTTAGAACCTGGTAGCAAAGCCCAGGGGATGTGGTTTGAGCACTGCAGCCAAGCTCCCATCCTAGTGATGATTCAGACGGGCTGCAGTGCCTCAGTCTCAGCCTGGCAGCACATCTGTAGGTGCACAGGAGTCACAATTCTATGTTAGGGTGTGCCAGTAGAAAAACTGGCCAAACTTTATTTACTGGCATGTGGAGGTCTTTGTTTCCTCTTCTTTAACTCTTCATGATGACATATTTGCTGAGCACTGGTGAATGTTCAATAACATAGCCGGCCAAGCTTCTGCATCCTTTAATTTTGTTCATACAGAGAGACATAATTCAGTAATGGAGAGCTTCCACTATGTAAACCTAACATGCAGCTCTGGCAAGAAAGTTCATGGAGCCCTCAGTAGACTGACAGCGACTAGAGAAATTGTTATCACTGCGGACTTTGAGCTTGAAACAAGCCGGAAGGAGGTGACAGGTTGGTTGGAAAATAATCCAAGGTGCGGTTTGAAGCTTCTTGCTGTTTGCTCCTTAATTTCCATATTTTTTCACTTCTATCTGTATGCAAAATGGTAACAAAAAGTATCTCCTGTTTTGAAAATTAATGGTTCGGAAAGAGTGACGGATGGGGATAGTTTCAAAGATTTAAGGTCTGCCCATGGATTGAAGTCTTGCAGTCTGATTAATTTTCTTCCAGCCTCGTGGTGTAGTCCTTAAGGATTTCAGACTTGTGCACAGAAGTGATTTCTCAGTGATTTGCACTGGTTGGTGTTTTGGATTGGGTGGGTTTTTTTGTGCACGGTCACTTATAGCAACTCTCACCCTTGATGCTTTTCAGACACATGTGATGTGCGCTGTGCTCGGAAGAAGACTGAAAAGAGGTTCCGCAAAACCATTCGAACCTTGCGGAAAACAGTCAGCAGGGACCAGTTCCGCATCCGCGTCTCTGGCATGGACCACGAAGTGGCCAGAAAGTCTCTCAGGCCCTCAGAACCACAGCAGTCCTGTGGTGTAGGACAGATGCATCTGGGTAACAGATGTGGTAAGTTATGTGTGAATTAGGAACAAACCATCCACGTGCGTTTTACTGTTTTGCTCAGGTGTGGTGAGCTTGGGGGGATCATGGGATACTCGTCCAGGAGAGAGGAGGGCTGTGTGTGAAGTGGAGGTTACTGTTAGTGCTACTGAGATGTCTCTCTATGTGTTTATTGTTGGCAACTGCTGTGTTGCAGACTAGAATAAGGGTTCAGTGCATTGCACCTTGTTATAGCTGATGTACAGCCTACAATAAGCTCAAAGGTAGAAATCATGGGAATAAAGTCAGGCACCAATGGCCTTGACATCACCTGTGTTATTTTTAAGACTACATTTAATATTCAGTGTAACACTGTGTTTCTGAACTTGTGCACATTTAATCTCTCCTTTGTCCCAAAGAAAAGGCTGTGCAGAATTTGATACAGTCCCGTCGGCTTTGCCCCTTGAGCTCTGAGCCCCAGAGAATCTTCATGACTGAGTTATAAATTCATGGGGAATAGGGGTTTTATAGGTCAGTACTGAGAAAAGTCTTAATTATCATGGCACTGGAGGGCACCACCATAATGCAGTCCATAATAAATGCTTCCAAAGCACAAAAGTTAAGGAGAGGGGTCAGATGTTACGTCTTAACAGGGGCTAACAACCATGACAGCTAATTCAGGCTGCATGGGGTAGGCAGCATGTAGGTGGATTGTCGATCAGCAAGCCTTTAAAATGCTTGTCAGATTGAATTAGTACGTCTTCCAGCAGCAACACATTTGGCCTAAGAATAGGTTTTCCAATCCAGTTTTGCTCACTCTAGAAAAACTTGGATTTGTAGAACAGAAAAATTGTTTAAAACATCTGTGCAAGCAAACAGGGAATTAATCAGGAATTCTGTCGGAAAAAGCTGGAAGTTTTCTTTTCCATTTTTTTTTTTTCTTGTAACATTGCAGTAAGTCTGAAAAACTTTGGAAAGTTCACCAAGATGAGTTTATGTGAGTGTTTTCAAGCTATTGTGTTGGATGCTGGAGGGAGACTTTGAAAAAATCTGTCTCAGTCCATTGTACAGAGCACAGTATGACTGAAGAAGTTTGTGTTTTCATCTGGAAAAAACAGCAATGAGTAAGCTAAAAATACTGCAGGTAGAGAAGGCAGTGTGAGTTACAAATAGAAGTTGGAACACCAAAGAAACACAATTTTTTTTAGGTAGCTGCAGAACCAGTTTAATGTCTCAGTACAAGTGAGAAGCATACGTGGCATTTCTGTGCCTTTAGAGAGAAAGGAAGCTTTTGGGGAATGCCTGCCTGGAAAACTGGTGTGGTGAGCACAATAGCCTGATTATGGTTAAAGCAGAGTCACTGAGCACATGAAGACAAATGTTTTAAAGAACAGCTCGCAAAAGTTGGGCCTCTTCTGTTGCTGAATTGGTGCCACCGTTTACTCTGGATATCTTAAGAGGTGCTGCTCTGAGCAGTGAAATGAGCGTAAGATCCTCTGTGGGTCTTGTGCTTTATGGTTTGATTTGTTCATGCCAAACAAGGTGCAATCACTAAATCATCTTCCTTTCTTCAGCTGAAGTATTCAGACCATATCCTTGGGTATATTTGCTGTGATCAAACAGGAGATGGAGTTTGCACTACAGCCTTTCACTTGCAGGGGTGCTGAGAAGGTTTCTCTCCTTCCACTTGCGTGTTCCCTGCTTATTTATGTTAAATGTACAGAAAATTAGTGCCTTTGAAACTTCTCTGCATCACTTGTCAGATTGCTGGGAGCTGGACAGACGGTTCACTAGTTGCTGAGAGGACACAAAAGTCCCCACAGAGGCTGTATTGTTACGTACGCCTCATTTCCTTAGAAAAAGCTGATTGTCCCAGGCTGTATGGTCAAGGCAGGACTGGGGGCTGGTGCTGCTGCTTGGGCTGCCAGTCAGAATGAGCTGAGAAATAGACTGGGGAGAAGAGAATGGGGTAGGAACAGTGTGTAGAAGGGGAAGAAGCTTGCTCAGGGACGTGTGTGGAAGAGTCAGGGTGGGGTTTTTTATTTTGATCTGATTGTTTTGCAGAGCTGCTTGAGAACTTCTGGACAGGACTGAGGCCCTGCTTACCTAGATATGCTAATGGTTCTTGGGAGAAAGGGACTACAGCAAGAGATACTAGGTCAGCAGATGGATTCAGTGCAGGTGGTGGATGTAGTCTCTAGACAGACAGAAGACTTTGGCAAAGAGATTTTGCTCAGTCTGGCTGGAGGAGCAGGAAGCAGTGAGGGAACAAAGTAAGTCACAGGGACTTACAAGTCTTCTGTGATACAGTTAATGAGTAAAATGCGGGTTTTAGTTCACCGTTTTCAAATACTTGGGAGTATGGCTAGGTTAGATAAGGTTTATTTATTTATTCAGACAGTCTAGTGCTGGTGCTCTTCCTGTGGTAGACTTATCCTGGCACAGCACTGTCTGAAACATTATTTATATTTGAGCAGCATAAGAGGGAAATTCCAGCACCTGCTCTGACAGCTTTTGTGTAGGATAACTGGCCTGCAGTTGCAGCAGCAAACTAAACTTCATTTGGTTTCACGCTTCTGGAGAGGTGGTACTATTCCTGATTTTCTTGTCTTAATTCCCACTGTCTGTGGCAGGGCACAGCACAGAAGGAAAGCTTTAGAAATGCACCAGGAGCAGATTAGATGTGATTTCCAAAGCATTTTATCATTCTTAATGTGCTGGATGGTTGTGCATGTCTGTCTGCTGTTCTTTAAACAGTTATTGACGGTAAAAGGGAATTCACTGCTGATTGCAGGCATAGTGTATTTTATTTCAAGTTTGCTGTTCAATGTATGGTTCTGTTTGGGATTTTCTAGTGCTTTAGAGGTTCAAGTGTTGCATTTGTCTGGCTTATGTGTGAGTTCTGTGTCCATAAGTAATTGTATTCAGCATTGATTAATTAAAGTTGATTAATTCCATGAAGTCCTGTGCTTCCAAGGAGCAACCAGTGGTAGGTCTCTAATAATGGATATCACAGGAAAAGCATATAGCAATACAGAACTTTCATCAACCTTCCCAGAGAACTGGATTCTCATAGGGGAAGTGTGATCTTTCTACACTGAAGCAAATTTTCAGATGAAGAAATCCATATTTGAATGACAGTGCTTCAAGACTGCATGTGAACTATCTGAGGATGCTGGAAATACTATGTGCTTCCTTGAGATGAGATTTGTCTTGGGGAGAATGCAGTTTCACTCACTAGCCTGGCTACAAGTATCCATTCTCTAGTATGAGCTAGACTGTAGACAGATTTAACAGCCAAATTCTTTATCAGAAACTGGTTTACCAAAAACCCCCATATTGGAAGATAATAAGTTCATATCTGTTGGGATCCTTTTGCCCTCAGGGACTTTCCACTGAGGAAGAAACAACAAGCAATTTAGCTGCTTTTCTGTTGCTTAGAACTCTGATCCTATGGAGTTGAAAGTACACCTTGCCTGTTCCATTTGATTTTTTTTTTGTGTTAGACACGCCAGTGCTCTAAGAGATGGAAAGAGGCAATGCGAATTACCATTTCCTGAAAATGCTGCATAAAAGGACATGTGAGCATGTCCTTGCTCCACAGTAGCTGCAAAGTGGGTTCTTCCAAAGAACTGTCACTTCAGAGAAGAGCAAGCATGGGCAGCACTGGCATAGGCACTGCTCTGATGTAAACCATGAGCAGCTTCATCTTGCATGGGAGGTGTCAATGCTTTTCCTTGCTCAGCATTCAGCAGTTTTGCCCCCTGCAAATAAAATATTAACTTATCATCCAAAGTGACATTTCGAAGTTTAGATGTGGTATGGTACTGGCATCGTAAAAGTATGAGAGGGAGATTTAAATAGAAAAGCAAAATGCTGCCTTCCTTTGCACCTGTTATAATTAATAGTCATGTTACACAGCAGAGAACTGTGCTGCCTTTTTTTTTTTTTTTAGAATTTTTTGAAAATCCAACAAGAAAAAATGAACTATCAAATGGGGAGAAAGGGTGCTATTTTTCTGTTAACCTGCCTGCTCTGACAGTTATAGATTTAAGGCATAAATCCTCAGAATGCATAACCCTCTCATGTGACCTAAATGTGTGAACTGCTAAAACACAATAACTTAAAGGATGCCGCTTCAGAATCAATTTGCATCCCTTTTTGGTGATTTTCCTTATAAAGTCAAGGCATCATTCTTAAGAAAATGGTGAATTGGTGGATCATGACCTCCTTTATGAGGTTCACCTTCTCAGCCCCTGAGACACTACAGCGTTTGTCTATAGGAGCAAATGCTCAAAGGCTAATGTGTTGAAAAGAGGGGAAGAGCCTTTAAATGTCTTTGTAACTGTTAATCCTGGTTCCCTGTGGGCCCCTCTCTTCCCCCCCTCCTTTTCTTCTTGTTTTTGCATCAGAAAACCTTTCACTTTTTTTTTTTTCTTTAAAACAGCTGCATGAGACTCTAGACCAGGTTTTTAATGGGTATTGAAGATAAACAAAGACAGTGGCTGCAGAAATGAAGTCTACTGGAGGCAATTGGTTCTTTTGTCCATTTGGAGAAAAACAATCAGGTTTCTGAAAAAAGAGCAAAGCCAGCCAGTGGAATTGTGTTTTAATGTCATTATTTGCAAATCTTCAGATCTAGTTTTGACTGGGTATTTCCCATGTGTCGGATGGGACCGTGCAGTTTTGTGAAATGAAGCTAATAAACTTCTTTTTTGTTTCATTTAAACAGATGTCAGTAAAGGTCAAACTTCTTAGAGGTGTTTCTTGTGGATTTTTTTGGTTTTTTTTTTTTTTTTTTTTTTTTTTTTTTTTTTTTTTTTTTGTTTTGTTTGTTTTTTTTAAGAGAAGGTTCACCCTAGCTTTATGCACAGTCCTATGGATTTCTGGGAGATTATTTCTGTGTTGAAATAATGGCCCTATAATTAATGTTACTATAATTGAATCTAACACTAAATCTATTTGTTATGCTAAATTGGACCCTGGTGAATGCTGTGAGCTTCTAAACAGGTTTTCCACATTACCCCTGCTCTGTACTCCAGTGTTACTAGATGAGTGGCCTTTATTTGAAACATTTCTAGGTGGAACATGAGGAAGAACTTGGAGCATTTTACAGGGAATGTGTTTGTGGATTAAATTGTCTGGACACTTTTACCACTCTGAAAAGTTTGGCTTGATGTGGTCATGTGAAGAAACTGATATATTTGAGAGCCTGAGGCATTAAAACTTGGACGTCACTTGGAGTAATTCTAATATTTGCTTTGAATAATGAATATTTGTTAGACTGTAAATAGCTAAATCTGTATCTGGGTGTATTAACCTCTTTTCTCATATACACATAGGATCTATCAAAGCCTGAAGTGTTTGGTGTGTCTCAGAAGAAAGATATGCTGCTTCATAAGCCAGTCACCGCTATTGTAAAAGCAATTAGTGTTCCCCTCACCTGCTCTGTCTTGGAAGGCCCCTCCACATGCTGGGGCTCTGATAGTGATAAGCAGTGATTTTGGGGCAGAGGGTGGCCAGCTGGGGTGGTGGTGTCCTGTGATCCCAAACCATGTGGGCACACAGAGCAAGCCTGTTGCTCATCCAGCTGGGGTCCTCTCTCAGCCTGTTTCTTCTCCAGCAAGATACTGTTGCCCAAGCAGATATTCTTCATTTTAATCTGCAGTTCGTACTGAAAGAGCTGAGGAGATGTTACATGGCCTTTAACGTTGGGGCTGCCTGTCCTGTGTCCTCCTACTCGATCCTTTTCTCTCTGCAAGCTAGTGCATGGCTGTAACCACCACACTGTACACAGCTTTTTCAGCTGGTTTTGAACACCCTATTACAGTGGTGGTGGTGGCTAGTTAGCCTTTTTTTTTTTTAACACAGTTTTCTTTCTGTTGTTGACACCTTTTAGGAGAATCAAAAGAAAATATTTGATTTGGTTGGTTCAGATCTAATTGAAAAGTTTTATTTTGGCCCATACTGATTTTATACAGTTCCTGTGTTTCACTGTCTCAGCCCTGTGTTTCTTCTGTGGGGATTGTCACAGGCATAGCCCACCATCCTGCTGACCTGCCACTATGCATCCCTGGAACAGTTAGTGCAAGTGGGGAATGGGACCTGAAGCACTTGGAGTGTAGCTCCAGAACAGCTTAATTGACCTCAGATTAATATCAGCCTTCTCTCAGTGCACAGAAACTGCTACATTGGAGTTGACCAGATCTAATACTTGTGTGACCATAGTCTTTCTATCACCTTGCACTTTCTCTAGCAATCCAGTAGCTGGCAACCTAATTTGGGTTTGAACCCACAGACACAAAATGTTAGTGTTAGATGTTAGATCTGATATTTTCTTTCTTGTTGTTAGCTGATGTATGTGAACGTACTATGATGGGGAATGAGAAAGCTGTGTGGTTTATGCCCCAGTAAAACTTTACAAGGATGAGGAAGGACAAATAACTTGTTACTCTTGCTCCAGTTCTCAGAATCCTGGAACCCAAAAATTAGCTGGAGCTCACAGTGTGTCTCAATGTGGAGGTAAGGCACAGAAACAGAGCACTGGATGCTTCTGTCCCATCTTTCTGTTCCTTTCAGAGTTCACTCATGCAGTGCATCTAAGGATGCCCCATTTGGAGGATCTCAGTGATGTCTGAGGAGGTCTTCTTAAGTTTGCTTCCTCAATGCAAATTTTCAGAAAGTAGGACTTTGCTAAACAATCCTGGAAGATTTAGATTAACTCAGTTTTGTTCCACGGGGAACTCTACAATTTTACATGTGGTGTCAAGGCAAGTAAGCTGCAGATAATAAAGTTGTCAAGAGAGATCTGATGGGATAAGTTCTCAAATGTAACATTTCCACATAAGTAGTGGGTTTGATTCCTGCCTGGGACAGGTTTTCTTTGAGTTCTGATAGCTGTCCTACTGTTAGGCTGGACTTTGAGCAAGTTCAGGAAACCTGAAGTACAGTTCTAATGTTGAATTTGTATGGTCAATGTAAAGTAACATTCTGTTCAAAACACAGAACAGAGATACTCCCTCTCCCAAGTGTAAAAGAAAAACCCCAAACCATTCCAAACTTGACATGTGATTAAAATGAATGTAAAAGGACAGGCTAAGTGGAGATAGCAGAGAGCAGATAGTTTCTAGTGAGGCCACTCAGAGCATGGATTTCTCATGGAGCTGTGGAGTTTTTTGAGGGAAGCAGATATGCACTGGTCTTTCCATTGCTCCAGGCTTTCTGAAGTCAGTAGCCACTTCTCAAAATCACCTTTACTAACCTTGATTGTCTTTCCTTGTCGTGGAATTGTAAATAGTGCTCTTTCCTTACCTTATTAGGAGTGCTGCAATGAAAGCCTTAATTCATTCATGTTTGTTGAAGTGCACAAAGTGTACAGAGATGAGTGTTCTGTAGGAATGTTTATAAAATGGAGAAAGGCTTGAAAAGTGTGGGAGCAAATGAATGTGTGTCCTTATGAGGGCAGAAGTGATGTGTGGTGGAAATAGAACCAAGAGCTAAGACTTCCTCAAAAGCTTTCATTGATAAGCTACAGAGCATTGCTTAACCTGCTGTATTTTATTTTTAAGCTAAAGAGGAACACTGACTCTTCCACGCAGTGTATCAGCCATAAACAAAACTCTTCATCATTGATCATGACCGGTAGTTAATGCCCTGCTTGTTGTTAGTCATATATCCTGAAATGAAGCCAAGGCCAATTTAACTTCCTAACAAAACAGCTATTCACTGAGTGATTTATTGGAGCTATAAACTAAAACTAACAGTTTATTATCGTAACAGGTCTTAAAAGGACAGAATTTTTCAGCACAGCTGAACAACTGCAACAGTGTTTTGTGCCTTTCCAGAGCAGGGTAATTATTAAATACTGGCACTGAAAGCCAGTTCTTTTGTGAAAAGTTTGAAAACCAGAACTTTTCAAAGATACTTATAAATATTGCTGGGCTTGTTAGATAATATTGAGGTGTGTGATTTAAGTAAAATCAGTCAGATTTAGCGTTCTCCATGTACCACACAGAACACAACAATCCAGTGCACAGATAATTATCTAAGATCCAGTATCAGAGGAATGGCAAGAATATTTCTACTTTAAAAGTCTTTGAGGCATGCATAATGTTTAGTTTAATGAATTTACCCCATTGCTTGTGGCACTCGAGGTTCACACCACAATCTGGTAATGCTAATGGTTATGAAGTATGAATATTCAATAACATTAGGATTAAAATACTTATAGAGATCTGGAAGTACATTTTTGGCCTCTTAGGTTCAGTACTAAATTATTTCACTTGGGAGGAGTCCAAGAGCTCTTTAGCTAGAAAGAGGAGATGGTCAGTACACAATTGCACTGTGCAGATGAGCAGAGAGCACTGGATGGGCCGAGTGTCCAGTGTGACTTTGCAACAAAGCGTGAAATCCATTCCAGCTCACAGAAGAGCTCACTAGCACCAAAGGTTACCAGTGTCTGTTTCTGTCTGACCCTGTACATTGGATGTATGAAGCTCTACTAATGCTGTTGCTTGTGTTCAGTTCTGAAACCCTGGTTCCCACTTCCCAAGGAAGGAGGAGAGCAGTTTCACCGTGAGGTTTCAGGTCCTGTGCAGGCTCAGTAACATGCCTTCATCTATAATGTACGAGTTGAAGCAAGTGTGTCCTTCCCCTTCTAGATCAGTGTTCCCCGGGTGAACATTCTCCTGATGGCTTCAAACCGTGTCTGCCGTGCCCCCTTGGGACATACCAGCCTGAAGCTGGGAGAGTGTCCTGCTTTCCCTGCGGAGGAGGTCTGACGACAAGACATAGCAGTGCATCCTTGTTTCAGGACTGTGAGGCCAAAGGTAAGGTCGAGATTTATTTGATGAACTGTGTTACTCTGAGGCAAAAGTAACTGGCACTGCTCCAAGCAGGGCATTAAGAGAAGAGTCTTTCTCCTTTCAAGGATCAGTCCTTCCATCAGTCTCAGAGCTGATTGACCTGGCCTGGCTTCAAGGAAACTCAGTAAAGCCTCAATTCTTTCCGTAACTGATTTTTACACAAGACCTTAGAAGGGATTGGGACATCTACCTAAGTTGATCAGTAAAGCTGTTGATCTGTGAAGAGTCATATAAAGGAACAAAAGGAAGAAAAAGTCTCAAGACTTTTTGCGTTTTAAGTGCAGCAGCAACACAAAAATGTAAAGGAAGCAATTTCAGTCGTGGTGGATAAGTAAGAAAATATTTTCTTCATGTTTATAATGGGAAACTGGCTTGTGTGCCTTGGGCTAAACCTAAAAAATGAGCATTCAGCTTAACCCTGTGGCACCTCAGACAACCCTCTAAATTTGATCACAGTGGAGCTGACATGCGATCAGCTCCCAAGGTTTTATCGCAGGGCTGAAAATCAAATGGGGATCATATCTTTAAAAATGATGGAATTTTGTTAGCATCTTTGGTATCTAAAATTTAGAAGGCTGAAAGGCAGCTATAAAATTGTCTTTGAAAATGATGATAAATATATGTGTCTGTGGAGAGAGATGAAATGTTAATCAGTATAACGGTTTACTCAATGTCCTAAAGAATGGGTAAAAGAAAATTGCTTATAAAAATCACCTGAGGAAAAAGTCTTATTAGAAAAATCCACTGCTGCAGAGTAAAAATAAGGTATGGAAATAAGGTCCTGATGCAAACATTTGGTAGTGGTTTGCATTAAGAGATATGTCTAGTGTCAGTTAAGATATGTTTACTATTGAGAATTGCAACATATTATAAGAATTTTGCAGTATTGTTAAAGAATTAATGTTACTGGTAATAGTGTGATATCTAAGATTTCTTCAGTGAAGAACCACTAAATCCACTAATGGAGTTGTTTCATACTTAATTTTGAAAAATTGAAGTACTAAAAGAACACATTAAAAACTTTGGATCAAGATAAGAGGAAGTGATTTCAGTTTTATTGTAGCATAAACAAAATCAAGTCTATAAATGAGGTTCAGTTTTCAAATTGGAGTGGAGATTAAAGGAATTTTTTCTATTAACTGGAATGAAGAGCTCAGGGATTTGCATGTGGAAGAGGCCACATGAGACATAGAATTACAGATGCAAGAATTATTTGGAACTTGTATCTGAAGCATTTGGATTGGGGCAGCATGTAGGGAAGGATTCCAGGTTGAGCTAGCTTGCAAAGCTCAACAAGACTAGAATTATTTAGGAGTAAGCAGGGCTTAAAAAGAATAGAAAAAAGGGTCTGTGCAGCACAGAAAACTACATTTGATAGTAGATAGTAAATTATTTTGATGTTGAGCTGAGAGAGATAAACTTGCCAAATGAGGTAAAAGGAATAGGAAAATTTTTTTTTGAACCCCACAAGAAAAAAGAAGCAAGGTACTGATGGAATTAAGAGCAAAGATAACATATGGCTGATACTCCTGACTGCTTTAAGTTTCAACACAGTTGATGATGGGCATAGGTACAGAATAACTAGGCAAAATCAAATCAAAATCCGCAAATTAGAGATGTAAACAAAGGTGTTTAGAGTCCTGTATTCTCAGATTTCAGTAAGAGAGGAAAATCTTCTTGTCTGCATGCAGGGAACTAGGAAAAAATTTGCAAGTGTGCTAGAAAGTATTTCCCCCCCTATGTCTGTCTATCTCTCATCTAAAACTTCCATAAAATCTGTTGTGTCTATGGAAGAGCTGGTGTGTTGGAATGGGGCCTCTCTTTGGTGATGCAGGAGGCGCTCTCAGCAAGCCCTGTGAGGGGTACAGCTCATGTGTCTTGCTAACACGATGACTTTGTGATGTGATGAAATGAAGCAGCAGCAGAGCTGGTGGAGGTGACTGTACCCTGAGTCATGGTCTGTTGCTGAAGGACAAGGTGTGATCATAAGAGAAGGTGACAATACACCAATTTAGTCACTAATATTGATACAATGTGCCCCTTGTAGAGGACCAGCATCTCTCACCTCTGCTTGGGTTGAGCTGCTCTCAGGGCTGTCCAAGATGCAGCAGCAGTGCCCATGCTGCCTGGCATGAGCAGGCAGGGAAGAAAAGTTTAGTTAGTATTTTCCACTGATAGTCTGTCTTCCAAGTCAAATGCCTGTGGCTAAACCATTTAGTAACAAGCTGTTCTACTTGGTGTCCTTCTTACAAAATCATGGTGGTTATATTCACTCCCCCATGTCTTTTATTGCTGCTTTCACACAGAACTGCTCTATTGTGTTGCATTTGGGAATTCTAAACTTGCACAAAATGAGCTGATAAACTGAAATTTGTTCAATTACCTCTGCTTTGTTACCCTCATTGTTTATGAATATGGCATTTCAGTTGCTGAAATTGTACTAGGTCGTATATAAATCCATAAAGTCATATTTTATGCTACTGCCACTCTTTTAACCGTGATGCATATTTAATTACTGTCCAGTTCAGTGTTCACCTGGCCATTTTTATAATACCACAACTCATCGGTGTATTCGCTGCGCAGTTGGGACATACCAGCCTGAGTTTGGACAAAATTACTGCATTGCATGCCCTGGAAACACCACTACTGATTTTGATGGGTCAACAAATATAACACAGTGCAAAAGTAAGTATAGGAAGATGGTTTTGATGATCTCTTACCATTAATGTTCAGAGTGGCCCTAAGGGCAGAACTTAGTGTTGCTCTAGGGAGCTTGGAGAGAAGGCAGAGGTGTTGCTCCTCTTTTGCTGCCTGCCTGCATTTCACCCCACATGACTTACTGAGGTCTATGAGAGACCATTTCTGCAGACTGATTCCATCATTCTGGTATGGTAAGTGATGCTTGTGTCTTGCCTGTTGGTGCTGGATTGCTTAGGATCTCGCTATTAAATCTTTTCTCCCCTCATATAACAGAGTTTGTGTTCTTGGCACCCTGATTTTTTTTCCCCTCCTATTAAAAGGAATAAGGAGCGGGCTCACAAAACTTAACAGCTCTAGTAACCATTTTTTCTTAATAACAGCCTTTGAAAAAGGCAACTACAAATAGAACCACTGTTCTAGATTTATGGTAGCTGTAGTGTGGGAAGCTGAGGGTAAATTAAAGAGGGAAAATAGAGGGCAGAGAGGTGACTGCTCAGAACCACCTCTGGAGACACTTATATACACACAGACATATGCACACATACCTACACAGAAATGTTTTTCTGGAGACTGCATGTCTCTCACTTATAGAATCTGTTCCCTGTCCATGTCACAGCCACACATCACTCTTACAGGGCTGTAGTGCCCAAACCCTTGTTGCTGGCACAGAGTTAGGGAGCACTGGCAAAACAATCTGCAGTGGGGTTTACCCTCTGTTACTGCCAGCAATGCAGATCTGTGCAGAGAAAGGGCCTGCTGTACTCCCTCTTCTGTGCTGCTGTAGATATGGTGACTGAGCAGAGCACCTCAGGCTCCAGTTTGACCTCAGCTGGTACTTGTATAAAAGTTCTGCCTGGTACAAGCAAGTGGAGCATCCTTGTTTTACCACTGCTGTGCCCTCTTACAACTGCCTTGCCTTGCTGCTTGGCTGTGGCTTCGTCCATAGCACCTGCTGTATTAACAGGGACTAATCTGTGTTTTTATATCTCAGCATTGATTAAAATAGTCAGCCAGAAGCAGGCAGCAGTGTGAAGAGAAGCTGGCAAAGAGAACTGTACCTGCTCCAGCTGCAAACAGAAAAGTGTGTCTGTCTGTCACCTGTGTACTGTTACTGACAGTGACTGCAGAGGAGCTGTGGGATGCTCTCACTTTTCCTTGTCTTGCATACCATGTTGCTTTTTCAGACAGGCAGTGTGGAGGTGAGCTGGGAGATTACACTGGATATATTGAATCACCAAACTATCCTGGGGACTATCCTGCAAACACCGAGTGCACTTGGAACATTAACCCACCGCCAAAGCGCCGTATTCTGATTGTGGTTCCAGAAATATTTCTACCAATAGAAGATGAGTGTGGAGATTACCTGGTGATGAGAAAGAGTTGTAAGTCTGAAACATCTACAACACAGGCAACACAGTTTTCTCACATGCATTTCTGTTTACATAAACTAAATGTAGCCTAGCTGGCCTCTTCTTAAGGGTTGAAATTTCTTTAAATGGCAAATTGAGAAGTCCTGTTTGGTAATGCTGCTCCATAGGTTTGGGTGAAACAAGGGTGCAAGGCTATGATGTGTCAGTGAACTCTGAGAAGTTGTTAAGAATAGGTAGATGGTTCAAGCTAACTAGCCATGTACTACGCTGAGCAGTTCTAGCCTAGATTAGGAAAGAGGAGATGCTTGCTAATCCCCTGAAGGTACCTGATGTGTGAATAAACAGCTTCAGTTTCTAGTATAGTCATGTCCTTCAAACAGTAGGCTGTTTCTTTTAGGAAAAGGGAAAATATTCCTTGACCAAGAAGTCACTCATTGATGGCCTGCCATCCACTGATGGCCTGCCACATTTTGAGGACTTTTCTTACCACCAGCAAGCATTTTTGTCATGGTAGTGTAACCTATTTTCTAATTGTTTGTTAGTGTGAAGCACTGTCAGAAAACTGCCTATTCTGTGTTTCCTTTGAAAGCTTCTTCCAACTCAGTGACCACGTACGAGACCTGTCAAACCTACGAACGCCCCATAGCTTTCACTTCTAGGTCTAAGAAATTGTGGATCCAGTTCAAGTCGAATGAAGGGAACAGTGCCAAAGGATTCCAAGTTCCTTATGTAACGTATGATGGTAAGTGGGTGTGAGCAGCTGAGCCTATGTGGACCAGAGCAGCTGCAGCAGTGCAGAACTCCACTCCCCAAGCAGCAGGGTAGCCCAGTGCTCTCAGTAGTGTCACTGTGAGTTGCTCCCAGTAGCTGTTTTCATTTAAAGCTAGTTAAAGAAATTCTGCATTGCACTGTAGTCTTAAGTGCCACTGTATTTCCAGCCTTCCACAGACCTAAAGAAAGATCTGGGGTTTTGGGCTCTGGCCTGCAAATTGCAGAGCTCAGAACTAGAATCTAAGTTTTATGCACTTTTGTGCCTTCCCAGTTCTGGGTTGCTTCAGGTGGCGATAGTGCCCCCAGTTAGGAAGTAGGCAGAGCCCAAGTGCCTCTGGTTTATCGTGTTGCTGCTACCATTTGTGATCAGATAGCAAAATACCCATATTGAAAAAAAGCTTGAGGGGAAAGATTTTCACCTTGTCTTTGCCAGAATCATCAGAAGTGAAACTGGAGCTGAGGCTTTGCACTTCAGCATAAGTGAAGTGATATTGTATGTTCTGTTCACACTGGATTAATGATGGAGGAGTCATCTTTGCTGCAGTCTGCAGAGTTTCATCAACAGTGGATACTTAATTTTCCAGGGGAAAGCTTCCCCCTACCTCCTTTTTTTATCCCTTTTCCTGTGGAAAAAAGTCAATAGCAGGTTGTGGGTTTTTACAGATGGGTTCCTGCAGTGCAGTTGGTGGTTACAGTGTGCACTACATTCTTAAGTGCTTTATGATTTCTTTTGCTTATGACAGATTGATGCTGGGCAGCTCAACATGGTACACTGTTCTCATTGTAAACAGTATTTGTAGTTTCTTTACAGAAAAGCATTTGGAATAATTTCTGACTGCTAATATGAGGGCCAAGTACTACTGGTTCTTCTGGGGGCAGAAGAACCAAGGGAAGTATTGAGTATGTAAGTGAAGTGAACCTGCAAATTACTCTCTTGTGCATTCCCCATAGAGGATTACCAAGAACTAATAGAAGACATTGTTCGGGATGGAAGACTTTATGCATCTGAAAATCATCAAGAAATACTTAAGGTACATTCCTTCCACTAAGCATATTGGTTTTGATTGAAAATGATGTTATTTGATGAGAGTGAGTTTGCTTCCTGCTCTGATCAGGTCTGTTCCTTGGTGCATTAGATGTGTATGCTCCAGGGAAATGGGGTCAATCAGCAGATCCTGATTGTGCAGAGCAATGGATATGAGACCCTTTGCCCAGGGGGATTAAAGGTGGATCAGACCTACTAGGGAAATCTGTGGCAACGATAGCCCTTTCAGTAGACTGTACTGGAAGGAAGTGGTGGAGCAGACTGAGGGACATGGCATTTAATTTCTTGGGGAAGCACTTGGTGCTGCTACTTGTAGCCTGTAGATTAGCAAAGGTTTTTCCTTCCTGTGCAAAAAATATCTCTTTGTGGATTTCTCTGACCTTAGTTAGGGGACTTGCATAGACAAGTTGAATGCATTTCATCCCAAGCAAACCTTTATTTTGCTGGATATCAGATCAAGTGTGTGTTTCTTCTGTGGTTTGTTTGTTTTTTTGCTGTTCTTGGAAGTATGAGGAGGGAAGAAATCCTGGTGCTGCTAATGTGAAACTCCAGTGATGTCACTGGGGCCTGAATGTCAGCCTTGCTCCACTAGTTTCCAAGCCTTAGTACTTGAAAAGTAAAATGCCCATAATCTTTTATGAGTTAAACATAAAAGATTTAACTTTGGTAATACTGACCTTAACTCCTCTCTGGAATTACTGTAATACTGCTTTCCTTTTTCTAGGACAAGAAGCTGATAAAAGCATTGTTTGACGTGTTGGCACATCCACAGAACTACTTCAAGTACACAGCCCAAGAGTCAAGAGAGATGTTCCCAAGATCCTTCATTCGGCTGCTGCGCTCAAAAGTTTCCAGATTTTTGAGGCCTTACAAATAGTTGGCACTGTATTTAAAAGCTAAAGCAGCCCTGGGCATGCACAGAGGGGCTGTGGTAGGTGGGGGTGCTTTCTGTGTTTTACACACTGGCAGAGACACTCCAGGGAAGCTCGCCAGCTCCGTTCTTGGCAGAGTTTGGCTTTCTCAGCTAATATAAATATTTTGTGAACAAAATTTTGATTCCTTTCCAGCTAATACCCGTTGGGTACCAAGGATACTTCATGGGCCTCTGAATTACAGACTGCCCATAATTTCTGTAACTGAATGGCACCAAGCAGAAGTTTGTAGAGCTCTGCCCTGTTGCTTCATCAGTGACTCTAAAAGCTAATGAGGACAGACAAGCTAAGTAGTGTGGTTTGGGATGAACCCTGGGCTGCCATTAATGCATGTTACCTCAACAAAGCTGGGTTCATCTTTGGTCTCGCTGAAAGTGAGAACGGGATTGATGTCTCTCTTAACCTTTGCTATGCAGGAAATTCAGAGCCAACCAGTGAGTCCAAGAATTGCACAAGGTGTAATTTTTCTTTGAACTATGTGTTGTATGAAACATATGGAGGAATAAGCAAAGGGTTGAATATTAGCTTGAATGTTCGGGATCTGGCTCACACTGTGTCCATGCTAATGACCTGTTTGTTTAAATGGAGTGATACCAGAATAAACCAAGGGCACCACAGCATCGGAAAAGAGGCCCTGACCCACTGAACACTTCCATTTTGGGCTGTCTGCAACTGTTAAACCAGATCAGATTCTTTGCTAAATCCCAGTGCTGTCCCTGTGCATAGGCAGCACAAGGCATCTTCTAAGTAGTGTAAACCTCTGTTCTCTGAGCACCTGCAGTTGAACACAGAAGCCTCATTTTAAATGCAAGCTTTACATAGATTGTGCTTTTGTACATCACTGTTTAAACCTGGATAAGGTATGAGCCTCAATCCTTATATTCCTCATTTTATCTGAGCACCTTGCAATGACCGTGTTGAGCAGAGAAGGGCTGCTTTCCCTGTCTGGCTAGAGAGAAGGAGAGATACAATGACTCAGCCAGACTGTGGCCGCAGGAGTCGTCTATGGCAAAATGCTGTTCAAGATTCCCGAGCTCTGTGTCCTTTTCCTCAGGCTCTGTTTCCTGTGTGAGAGAAGGCTATTCTGAGAGAGCCTGTAAGGAGAACTGTGTTGATCAAAATGTTATCTCAGTGCTTTTCTGTCCACACTTACATGTCCTCTGGCCGTGCAATCCATTCCCTCAGAATAATGTACCTTGGGGGCCTTCTGCTTTGAAGGAAGCTGGCCGCAGTCCCACACATTTGCAAATGGACTTATGACTTCTGTATTTTGGTCACTGGCCGTGCCAAGGGGTGCAGTGGACACCAAACCTCCTCTCTGTGCCACCTTAGGAAAGGTACCGGCACTTAACAATGTAGCCAGGACAAATGCTCCCTTTCCTAGGGTGTGGAGTCAGATCTCCTGGGTTTCATTGCATTGGTATGTGGTATTTAACTGTTGTATGTGAATAATACCACGTCTACAGTGTGACAGAGGGAACCCTCATCAAGAGCTGGGGTCTGAATCTCTTCCCTGCACTGTTGGGAGCAAATGGGTATTCCCAAATGCAGCCTGGCTGATCTGTCGTGCCATGGCAGCCCTGCTCTGTAGCGTGAGACAATGCAGCCTGTGTGTGGTAAGGACATGTCTTGGCCATGGTGTGATGGGAAGGGGCCATGGCTTTGGCCACAGCTGGGGAGCAGAGTCTCTCAGGATGGCACACTGTCTTCCTCTTGCTGCTGCTTGGAGGAATTGCTGTGGTCTGGTCAGAGGAGGAAAATGATTTGTCCTGCTACCAAGAGAGGGAGAGCTGTGTCCTAACTGGCTGCAGCTGCTGTTGGTGGATGTTGTGGCAAGGTGGTGGATGTCCATTCCAGAAACAGGGCTGCCAGGCCTGCAGCAAAAGAAGGAAATGGGCTTGGACAGGGGGAGAATCAGTCCTGAACAGCGTCCTGCTGCCTCTGGGGGGAGGGAGGACAGGGGTTTTCTGGAAGAGGGTAGGAGGCAGTGTGATTGGTGAGAGGAGTGGCTGAGGACTGCCAAAACAGGCAGAAGGGTGGTGAGAAGACTTTGCTGCATCTGTGAGGAAGTGTACTGTCATGGGAGGATCCCAGGAAAGTATTTCATGAGTTTCCCTCTGGCTGCACAGCCCTTACTTCACTGCTGTTGGAGGCTTCCCACGCCAGATGCAGTGTGTCAGTGAGTCCCAGTGACCCACCCCACCAGTGGAGCACTCTGAGATGCTGCAGTTCTGCTCTGGTAGTGGGGCACTGGGAGTGACCATGGTGTGCCAGCTTTGGGCCAAGCCCAGCGGAGTGGCTTTGCTGTGGTGTCTGTGTGCTCGCTGCCAAAGGAAGCAGCACAGTTCTTGCTGTGTTCCCTCCCAGGAAGGCTACAGATCTGAACGGTTCTGTTGTGTGTTGCTGAGTGACACACGAATCAGTGATTGGTTTCAACAAGGGTTTGAGAATAACCAAAGCTGTGAGACCTTCAAAAGTTTCTAATTGGTGAAATAGGGCTTTCTTGCTCTGTGCATGAGTTACTGACTCGAGCTCTGGGTTCATCGCACTCCACCTCCTCTTGCAGTCCCACAGTTCCAGCTCTGCATGGTTGCCTGGGACCCACATCTCACCTCAGATCTGTACAGTGGATCTCAACTTCGCTTCTCTGATGCCCCATGAGCACAGGCCATTTTTGCTGCTGTCTGTGGAAGGAGAGGAGTGTATGTGTCTGGTGTATGGTCCGAGGCCGAGGGGAAAACCTGCCCTTTTTTCGAGGAGAGTCCTTGTTTTTCCACAGCCCTGTTCATTTTCTACGTTAAAAGTAAATGACTCAGAAGCACTTCTGTTACCCTTGATCTAACATTGTGAATCAAAATTTCCTCTTTTACTGTAGTTCCTGTGTGTACAGTAAAAAGTGAAGAGGGAATTTTTGCTCTCTTAAATGCTGGGAGAAGTGATAACTTGCAGAATGTTGTAAACACTTGGCATTGTATCTTCATAGTGATGTTAGTGGCTCTGTAGAAATTTTAATTTCTACTTTCTGTGTGGTTGTAGACTGTTGTGTTTTGGCAACAAATGATTCAAAAAATGTTTAACCTTATAAAACAAGATTTACTTTCTGAAATAATAATTAGCGTTAACTGGGTGACTTAATGTCACTTACATGAGGTAAGCATAAGGGTCTTGTTCATGATTGTAAATTAATGTAAAATGTTTCAGACTGTTACTCTTGGTAAGAGAAATAAACCAGTGAACTTTTAGTTGCGTGAAGTTCTTGGGTAGTACTTTAAGTTATCTGTGCTGTGCTAAACAATAGTATTGTGACAAAATTAATGGATGTGTAGCAAGTTTTTGCACATCAGATAGACTTTATCCCGGGAACATCTGCTTACCATAGCATTCTGTTTCATGTAGTATAACACTAGCCTGCATCTATACCCATAAAGATACAGTTCTTCACGTATTTAGTGGTGCACATCATTCTAGCTAGTATAATACCAGAATTATCCTGGTATTAATTCTAATAATTATTCTAAAAATGTTTCCTATATGATGAGCTGGAGTTAATTGGTTTCTTGTAACAAGCTACATGAAGACAGAATAAACAAGGTAACACCAAAGTATTTTATTACTTTGTAGATCCATCTGATTTTTTTCCTATAAAGCTGAAATTGAACACACAAAAAAACCCCACCAAACTACCTTGTTTAAACTTAAAAAGATTAAAAAAAACCCAACCAAACCAAAGAAAACAAAGAGAAAACCTGTGTTAAGACACAAGTTCCCAGAATATTTTTAAGATTACAACACAGTGCCATTAAATTCAGTAGCTTAAGTTCTTCGAATTAAAAAATAAAATTAAGTCATATGAAATTGTAAATGAGTCAGTCTATAACAATAATTTTTAATACTATTTTCCTGGGTTTTAGGATTTTTTGGTATGTTGAGATTATTAGTTGTAGTCAGTCTGCCAAATTTATAAAAGTAATCTAAATAGCTTCTCCTTAATTTATTCAATTGCTTATTTGACCCTTTGCTTCCTTTGATCACAATGACAAGAACTGATCTGTATTCCACTGAATGTAGCCACCTGGGCTTGTTTGGTGTGGTTTTGGAAGGCACAACTGTGTAATTCAGCTGTTTGCTGTAAAAAGGTGACATTGGTTTATGTGGCAAAGACAGAAGAGTAAATGATATACAGGGATATAGAGGTCATGGAAAAGTATGATGACTACAGGCTAATCACAGCAGAAAACTGTTATTTAAATATTCTTCTTGATATTATGAATGTTGCCAGTGGTGGATTGCAATGATGGACACGTGACTGCCCAGATACCCTCCGGGACAGGGAATGTCAATATGAACTATCTTGTGAACTCCCAGAGCAGTGGGAGCTGAAATTCTGACTGAGACCTTTGGGTGTTTACATAACAGAAATAATTAATAGCAAAATACAGAGAGCAAGACTTGAAGCTTATTTAAATCCAAGGAATCAGAGGAGGTCTGCTGTGGGTAAGCAGGAAGGAATGGTATTATGATAATCCTTTGTAACAGAATGCAAGGATAGTGGTCCACAAATATTTCTGAATTAAATAAGCTTAAATGCAAATGCTTCTTCTATCATGCATAGAGATGACATCCTGTAAACGCAATAGATGTGGAGTGCAAAACCTGTCAGAACTAAATTGTATATTTCCACTCTTCCTTTGAATGCTGCTCCATTCAAACTGTGCTTGTGCAAGGCTCCTGCTGGAGGAGACGAGTACTTCTTAAGGAACTTGAGCCAAACTCAGGGCTGGTACAAGTAGTTTTGTTTCTGGGGATCCCTGGAACCAGCCTGTCCTACCTCACATCCTGCAACTGCCCGTTTAGTTTGAACAACTCTTGCTCATGGGCAGATTTTCACTGTCTGTTGTGGAACCCTGCTTTCCACAACATATATTCTGCTGGCACTGTGGAACACCCGTGAGCAGTGACACAAATATTAACACCTGTGGGGGAAACAGGAGGAGAAAGAGAATTCAAGGGACGGATTCTGCTCAGTCGGTAAGTTCATCTAGTTTTTCCTCCAAGTCAGTGCAAAATATGTATGACTTTCTGCACATTGCTCTTTTAAATAACCTTATTAAATCACTTTAAGCATTAAAAAGGGAAAAAAGAGGAATCCTTCTCTGTTTAAAAATGTGTATGTTAGTGAAGTTTTTACTCTGATTAAGCATATTTTGAAGAATAATAGTTTCTCGAATTCTATGAAATAAAGCCTGTTTAGTACAGAATGAAAAAAAATAGGTCAGAAAAGATGACCTTGAAATCTTTTGCCTTACTGAACATGTCTATAAATACAGAATTCATTAAGGAAACTCCCTCACTCTGGCTAGCTGCTAAGCTTGATCTGATGCAACAGAAGCCTTTTTTCTTGAGCAAGTTTATTTAATAGGCAGTGTAGACTTACAAATCATATGCCATGAAATCCCTCATTTGTGATGATTCTGGGGATCAGGAAATAGAGTTCATAGTTTTAAGGAGAAAGTTGCACTGGAAGCTGAAATACTCTGGTCACTTGAGATGCAATTTGTTGTTTAGTAGTTCTTAGTTCAAGTGTTGCATGTTATGCCAAGAACATTACAAACATCCATGAAACACCTATGTTTTTCAGGGCAAGTTTTGGCCTGACTAGATGTAGAGAGCAAGCTTTGTCTTCTGGGCCTGAGTCAAATATAGCAGTGGTATCCTAAACGTGTTTTCGTGCATTCTTTCCCTCTTGCTGTGTTAGAAGAAATGGAACAAAAAATACTAAGCATGGGCAGGAGCCTTGATGTGAGTTGGATGAAGTAGCTTTATCTGAAATAAGTTCAGGAGATGGAGAAGTGTAGATACACACACCTATGTGCCTGTCTCTGTGTGTTTGTGTTATATATGTATTTGACAATAAGATAGTCATGTGTGCAACAGCTTTCATGAAAGGAGAATCAAAAGAATACAGTTCTTGAGCAGAAATACATGAGGGAAAGTTTAAGTAAAAGCAGCAATCTGGCCTAGGATGTGAACTCAGGAGGTGTGGGATGCCAGGTAGGGTGGGTGTAGTGCGTTCTACATGAAAATACCTGGTGGGGCTTAAATAGAAGAGCAAATGAAGCTTCAAACACACCTTAGATTTCCCTTTGGAAGTACCAAAAGTCCTTTAGTCATGCACTATTTGCTGTCAGTGTGGTGCACAGGGAGCCACAGTTTGCTCTGGATGTAGAGCCAGGGATTGGGGGTTGCTTGTCGCTGTGTACAGAACAAGTACACCAGGCTCTGTAGCTGTCACCAGGTGGAAGACCTGTTGCAAAATCCCAGCTCACCTGGCTTCTAGAGGTGCTGCCTGGAGTAAAACCCAGCCATGGAAAGAAGCTTAGGGTAAGAGAGTAGACCATGATTTTTGTGAGGTTTAAAGTTGAAATTAAGAAAGCGTTTCAGAAAACTGTGAATTCAGCATCTCCGTGCCCAGCAGGCACTGCTCATGAATTTCAGGTGGCCCCCAATTTGCTGTTACTGATGTACTACTAGTGTGAGGGGCTTCATGGAAAAGCTGGGAGGTGCCAGTTATTAAAAACAGGACTGGCAGAAAACTGCTCAGGGGGCCTGTCTGGCTTACATAGCACAACTATTGTGCCCCAGCTCCCGTAGGTGCTAATTCTCTCAGCAAACTTACAAAAATAAAACCCTGAAAAGGCTCATCCATGCTGAGAACAGCAACTGCATTCACTGGGATAAGGAAACTTAGCTCTAGGAACTGAATGCTCAACACTGCAGGCATTGCTGTCTTCCTCAGCTGGTCCAGAAAGCCCTGCAGCCAGTGCCTGTGGTGTGAGAGGGATGTAGCAGTGCTGAAATAACCACATCACACATACCTGTCTCAGGTCTGTGCAGGACACATGTTCAACTTGACCATTTGCTCTTGGAGTGGATAACAAAGGCCTTCAGCGCTCTATCCCAGCAAGGTATGTTTCCACATGCAGGAATGAAGTAAAATCTGATGAAGATGATGGTCTGGCTTAGGGTTGTTCTGGACACATGCTCTGGCACACATTCATGTGGGATACTAGAGCCTCATCCCTCCCTAAGACATCTCTCAGGGTTTGTTCTTGCCTGGAATATTGGGAAGGGGCTCAAATAAGGAGATTTTAGAGGGTTTGGGGAGCTGTGATAAAGAGGTGTAGGCTGTGGTGGCCTACCTGAAGCTGCTGTTCCTGGAGCTGTTGGCACACACAGCTCCCTGTGGTGTTGCCCCAGGGCTCAGGAATGTGCCCAGGCAGCAGGGTACCATCAGCAGGGCTTCCCACGAGAGGGCAGCATGTGGCCCGAAAAAAGATAAAAACTGCTACAGTCCCTGCTGACAAACAGTGGTTGGGTTTGGATGTTTTTTCTGCAGCAGGAGGCCTAAAACAGACAGTGGGTTGAAACTGGGGCTTTGTTACCTCAGCAGCTCTTGTTCCCAACCACTGCCTCTGATCAATCTTTTTGAAGAGCAGAGACTGACTTTGTAAATAACCTTGTATTTTGAGTTATTCTATTTTTACAACAACGTACAAATATGGGACCTAGAAAGATGCATGCTCCTGAGCCAGGTTTCCTCCTCAGGTTGCAGTGGGATGAGACCCTCTTCTGAACTGAATTCTGGCTGTTGATCAAGGCCATTCCCCCTTTTTTTCCAAATTACTAGTGAGGAAATGTGCGGGTTGACAGTTGTTGATTTCCAGGCAGAGTAAACCTCAAAGGAAGCTGAAGGAAATGGGCTGTGAATGTGTAACTTCAGTTACTGTTATTTACTTCTGAGAACAGTGAGTGATTCTGGCACTCTGCCTGACCCCATCACTCTCTTGACTCAGTTTTTACAGATGTCAATAATGAACTTTGAACATTTGTCTTTGAAAATGAAATGGTGTGTGTAGTCAGCTACTGATTTCCTCGTCGTTTGGTTGCTCAGCTTGATCACAGCTTGACTCCTATCAGTGGTTGGACAGATGATCTTGTGGTAAATTATACCCAAGGTAGGGCAGAAACACCTCAAAGCACCGTCTCAACATTCATACCCGCAGTGCTCCTGCTCTCCTGGGGCAGCTGCCTTCCTTTTTGGGCATAGTGTGAGCTAAAGTATCTTTCAGCTGACTAGACTTGAAGGTGGAGATATTTAACCAAATCACAACATGGCAAACACAACCCCTGTGTTAGGAGAGCTACATTGAAGTACTGTTGATGGTTCTGTGTGTGCGCAAATATTAGCACTGAGTATCCAGTAACATGTCTGACTAACTCTTACCAGTTAGGAGTTGCTGCAGTTCTGCATTTGCCCTGAGAGGAGGGTACAATGGTAGCTCACTTATACTTGCAGTACTTGAGAGTGCTGGAGTCTCGGCTTCATAAAATAAACATAAGGGCTCCACAGAGGTGAGAGATCCTGTGTTTGACTAACACTGTGGTGACCTCCTCTCTAACGCTGATGTAAATCATATTTTTATCTTAAAAGGATATTGTAAATATCTTGGGCTCAGATTCTGATTTATCTTGAAGTTCCAAAATAAAGATATTTTGATACATTTGATGAACTCAGGATTTGAATGTTTTAAGTTCCAAAATTTATATACTTTTTTTTTAACTTATACCATTCAAATCCTGAGTTAGTTGACTATTCGTCTGTTGTAAAACCAGAGTGAATCCAGACTTGATAAAGAGCCTATACAAAACAAGTCACCCCCTTCTCTTCTCTTCTGAAGGAGAAGTGCAAACCTGTCCTAGATCTGAGCTCCATAAGAAGGTGGAAATATTTGTCAAATGAAATCCCTCTATGAATAGGCCTTTAACTGGTAGCGGCAGAAGAGGTTCACAGTCAGTCTTTTAAAAAGCATAGTAAGAATGTTGTTCCTTGGTGAATCCCACATTGGCACGAGTTGAAGTAAGCACCTGTTCTCAGGGCTTTTGCAGAAGAGCTGGGAAATTCCAATTCTGTTCAACCTCACTTGCTTACTTCATCGCTGGAGTTTGTTATTTTTGTCACCATCACCTGGTAAACTGGGCAAGCCATACAAGGAACCCTTCACAAGGCAGTACTGTTTCAGAGCTGACCTGTACTTCTCCTGTTCCAGAGAGAGAGTGATCTTCTTTTTTTTTTTTGGCAAGGTTTTAAATTATGTTCTGAGATTTGTGTTCTCCATGAGGTAAATTCCACAAGAGCTTGCCCGAGGAGTTCCCCCTCCCTCTCCTCAAGTACTGCTATTTAGGAATCATACCACTCCAAAGCATCTGGAATGAGAAATGCCTTTGCAGCAGATTTGTACTTGGCCAGAGGGAAGTTCTCTAGCTAGAAAGCCAATAAAAACAGTGAGCTTTTAAAAAGTTTGCGTAACTCCTTTCAGGACTAAGAGTTCCCCCCTGTGGCAGGGAGCTTTCAGATACCTGTGCCAGCTCTAAACTTGTCATCCAAAGACAGGAGATTTAGAAGCCCCCTTCTGCTGTATAAGCTGCCACACTTTTCTGATCTTGCTCCCGCTTGGGCTGCCTCAGTTTGCTCTCATCCTCAGTTCAAGTTTCAGTGATTGCTTCAGTCCTGTCATTGAATGGTGAGGGCAGAGTGCTGAATCTGTGGCCTCACATGCTTCCATAGCTTCCATCTTTTATCCTGGAGCCAGTATGCATTGCACACTAATGCAGACATGGGGTTATGGGGAGGAAAACCCTGGACATAAGCACCTTGGCTATCAGGATCCCAGTGGGAAATGAATGTGATATGGTCTTCTCATGGTCCATTGTGGGCACTTGCCCAGGGTGCCAGTTGTTTCTGGGAATAATTTAGTGGTTTGAAAGTAAAAGGGAGAAAATGAAAACCCATTTTTCCGTGTGTGTGGCAATTTAAAGCTGGCAGCCCATGGCTTGGATAGGGGCACTCTGTGCTGGGTTAGGAACTGGCTGGAGGGCCGGGCCCAGAGCGTGCTGGTGAACGGGGCTGCATCCAGTTGGTGCGAGTCACTAATGGTGTCCTCCAGGGATCAGTGTTGGGCCCAGTTCTGTTTAACATCTTTATGGATGATTCAGAGCAGGGGATTGAGTCCGCCATTAGCAAATTTGCAGATGACACC
>NW_016690181.1:17020986-17078042 GCF_001604755.1 Lepidothrix coronata | reverse complement strand
GAAAAAATTTTTTCTGAGAGGGTAATCAGACATCGGAATGGGCTCCCCAGGGAGGTGGTGAATTCTCGGTCCCTGGTGCACTTAGTACCATGGTCTAGTAACCACAGTGGTGTTGGGTCAAGGGTTGGACTTGATGATCTCGGAGGCCTTTTCCAACCTGGTTGATTCTATGATTCTATGAATTGATGGGTAAATATTTAAAACTTCTTGCTGCCAAGTTAGGATTGGGTCAGTAGATTACTTCCATAACTGTATCTAGGCAGGTATGTCATCCTGGGTATCATGTATCCCTGCTGTATCCCCACTGATGTTCAAGGTGTTGACACAAGGAAAAATTTGGCCAGCTGCCTTATGTTTAATTAGCCACACAGATCTAAAGGCAAATACAGATGTCTCAAATATCCCAGGGTAACACATACCTTAAACACTGAAAAGTCTTTGCTTCCATGCTGTTGCTTTAATATCACACGTGATTTTGTGTGCATACTGATATTTTGTGTACTAAGGAGTGACTTTTCACCATACTGGGAAGGAGGTGTTTTGCCTGGAGAGTGGTCTGCATGTAATTCCCATTCAGCAAAGCATTTAAACAAGTACTTAAATGTGTTGGTGGATAGAAATGGATTGTTGTATTGGAGTATTTAGACCAAGAATATATTCCTTTGTGTCCATAAATCACTGAAAGGTTGCTGGCTGCTAGCATGGCTGGGCTTTGTAGTGGGTGCTGTGCAGAGCCTTTGTCCCTTGGCCTGAAGAAAGGGAGAAAATTGCTAAAGAGGCAAGGAATATATGGGTGAAAACAACGGCATATCTCTGTTGGAGAAAACTGGGAGCTCTTCTTACTCTTGCAATGGCTGTTTATCAATGTCTCGGATACTGTGCTTTTTAGGTGTCATCAGTCCCATGGTTAATGACAGTGAAAGCCTCCTGGAGCTCCCTGGATGTGGGGAGCCCATAATCCTTTGGTGCGAACTGTTTCAAGAGGCAAACAGCAAAATTCCACCTGTGGGGTGGTTGCTGTTCACCCCAGAGGGCTCCTTGGGTACCATCTCTGGTTTTACAGTTTGTTGTTAAGCTCTACTTAGTCCAGGCACTCGGAGCTGGGTCTGGGGAGGGACACTGAGTGCAACTATTACACAACAGCATTCACTGGCTCTAGGAGGAGCCAGGGCATCCCAACCACGTTGCTTGTTCATACATGTGATCTTTTTCATTGCAGAACCCAGCGATAAGCCTTTGTCTCCTGGGTCTCCCTGCCCTCTCCTACCCCTCAGAGCCAGCCCCGCCTCATCCCACCAGCCCCGTGCCTTTCGGGGAGCAACAGACTCCCTGTTATTTCTTGGCAGTTCCTGCTGGACTGACATAGAACCTGATGGGAAGAAGAGCAGCGCCCTCTTCCTCCTGCCTTTCAGAGCTCAGAAATTCTGAGCAGCAGCAGCAGCATTCCTGTGTGTCCAGCCCAGCTGCTCCTTGGTCTCCAGATGTCAGGCTTCTGGAAAGTTGGAAAGAAGCGAGGAAACCGGGTTTGTATAGTGTGAAATGACTCTCGATGGTTTAGCCTTAACAAGACCCCTCCTATATTTTTAATGACCTGAATGTAAAATTTATGGTGTGGAATGCCCAGCAGCAGAGGAAGCCTTCAGCACACAGGCTGCCTTTTGCAGGACAGAAGTGAAATCCCTCGAGGTTTGGGAAGTCTGAGTGATGTAGTTCTGGCTGGCACTTTGAATATATGTGTAGATTACTTCAAAACAAATATTTGCAGTTCAACTCTAACATACATATGTTAGGGTGAGAACTAGCATATATTAATGTTTCTTAATAATTTTGAAAATTTTATACTGAAATAATTTTACCATTGCACATAATAAAAAGAGGTTGGTGTGGGAGAAACATAACCTGCCCTCTATGTACACCATTCCCTACCCACCTGCCCAGGTGAAGTTCCTGAAGAAAGCCATACACGGGACATCTGTGGAGACAGAGACAGATATGAATTTGTCTTTTTGCTTGAGAAGAAAGGTCCCTGGTGTCTTCAACTCCATGGGAAACTCTGGCCATCTCTGTGCTCGTGCATGCAGCTGATTTCTGAGCAGCACCGTGTTCTGAGTTGTGTCTGGCGCTTGTCTTGGAGGAAACCTCACTCTTTTCCCTCACCCTTGAGCAGGAGCAGTGCAGTGTCCAATGCAGAGCAGCCACCAGCGCCTCCGTTAAGGGCTGTGGTTGTTCCTGACGGTCTAAGATGTGGAAGCTGGGGGGCCAGGCTTTCTGTCTGCCATGCCAGCCCCTGTGCCTATTGTTCTCTTATCCCTTCCCCAGTGTTTGGCAAGTCACCTGCCAGCTTCTCCCTTTCCCCTTGGCACCCTGTCCCAAATCCCTCATCTGCCTCTCTGTTGGCACATGGAACCCAAAGCTTCTTCCCTGGCTCACGTGGGTCCTGAAAGGGGCTTAGCCAGTTTTTCCAGTGCAGCACAGTCACCAGTGTGCTGGTTGAAAACTCCAGAGGCAGGACCTCCATCCGGCACAAACAGCTCCTAGACAGAAGTTAGTTGTCACTGGGGTACATGGTAGAAGGCACTAGAAAATGTACCATTTGTTTTCCTGACCAACTCTTTCTATGACTTTAATGTTTTTTAGAAGCACATTTCAGCCTCTTTAAAACAGGAAAAATAAAGGTAAGGGAGCTCTTGCAAGACTTGCTATTTTAATCTCCTGGTTTGACATGTGCAGCTTTTGTGTTCCTGAAACTATCATCCAGCTCCTGCTTCTGTATATGAAGAGAACTAGACAGATAAATTCAGTTCATTCTCCTGGGAGAAGCTGTACAGTATCTGATTCCTGAAAGCAGTGTCATCTGTGCCCCTGCTCTATGCCTGCTGCCACCAGCTCAGGCACCACACAGAACATGGGAAACAGGGGAAAGGAGGTTGGAGCTGCACCAAGAATAAGTAGGGAGAGCTGCCCTGGGAAAAGTTGTGTCCATGAGGTGCTCGTGCTTGTGATGGGGCCCATATCCCAGCCCAGGAGATCCTTTCCCTTGGTCAGCACTGGAAATACAGAAAGTGAGCGTGGAGTTACTGTATGAAATGGGCCACATCTCTCAGGAATCTCAAACTGATTCTACCTTTGTATGTTAGAGGATTTCTCCAGCTCTATCTGTAGTCTTTGTCTTGCTACAAATGATGATTAAGAATCCTGGATTTTTTTGTAGCCAACCTTTTTAGAAAAGGACTGGTTTGTAGTCTCCAAATTATTTCAGTTATATGCCTGAATATAATAGATCTGACCCTTACTGATTCACTGATGGACAGAGTAACTTCTTTTTCTACATCAAATATTGTGGTCTCATTTTCTTGAGCTTTTCAGTATTTTCTCTGGAATCTGCTTCTCTAAAGTTTTCTCTTTCTGCTGGGGTAAATTATTCCTTTTGGATCTACTGCCTGCTGCTGCTGCTTCTGTTTCTGTTAAATTATACCCCTCTGTCCTTTCTTCTGAGTTTTCTGGGGCATCTCTGCATTTCTTCAGGGCATGGCAACCACTAACAAATCCCTTCTTTTTAGGGAAAGATGAGAAATCAAGGAAAAGAAAAAAAAAAAGGGACTGACCCCCTTCCTGTGTTGCCTGCCGCTGCTTTCCTCTTCACCGAGAGGAGAGATGAAATGGGGGTGTGAATGAAACTCCACAGCTCTTCTTTCCTCGTGCTGATTAAGCTGCAAGCATGACTGGGTTCTGAGCCAGCATAAACAGGCTGTAAATGGGGGTATAACATAGCTGGGGTTTAGCTCAGCCTCCATCACATGTGAAGCAAATTGCGTTTGCAGGCAGGACCGGTGTCACTGTGTCTGCCAGGTAGGGCAGCCGATAAGCTCATCAAAGTTGTGCATCCTCTACACTCTCTCCAAGGGTGCTTGTGCTGCCCTTTGGTGCTGCCTGCCCTGTCCTCAGCTGTGATGGCAAAGGATGTGTCAGAAAGTCCGTGGAAAGCACCATTTCACCTTGTTTGCTCTTTGCAGTGGGTTTCAAAACTGAGGACAAAAGCACCTCTGTCCTCGGCTTTCCTGGGCCAATAGATGCCCTGGGCACAGGACAGAGTTCACTTCAAACCTGCAGCTCTGCTGGTACCTGCAGAGCCACCTGCCTCCAGTCTCCAGCAGCGTGTGCCACCCATCCATGCTGGCAGCAACCAGCATTTCAGCTTTCCAGCAGAGCCAGCCTGTCCTGGAGGGCATGGCCAAATCCCAGACTGGAGAGGTTCTCTCCATCATATCCCTGTGAAGCTTCTTTTGACACTGGCCTCGATTGGAGTTGCAGAGGGATGCTCCATGCTGCTCTGAAGGCAGGAAAGAGCAAGAAAAGTGGTTTTGTTCCTTGAAGCTTTTCTTGAGTGAGGGACAGTCATCATGCACAGGCCTGTTTTCAGTGAGTGGATGGGAATTTTTCTGAAATGTGCCCCTATTTAGACACATTATATGGGGAGGGAGAGAAATGGTACTGGCTAATCTGTTGCAAACAAATGACCAATTTGGAAGTAAACCACTGGGTTTGAGCTCTCTACACAGAACCCCTATTTCAGTGTGAATCCTGCATAATTTGGGCAGATGACTTACTGCTGCTTCTACTTTCCTCTTGCACAGGATTAAATATCAAGAGGGGAATTAGGCCTTTATCTCATTTGTCACTCTTGAGCACTGAGCAGATTTTCTTCTGATCTGTTGTCACAGGGTGCATTTATCCCATAGAGCAGAAGTAAAATTGCAGGGCTCAGGCAAAATGCTTGTGTGCTGAATGGAAATGCAGGCTGCAGCCTCGGAGCTGCTGTGTGAGGGAGCTTTTCATGCTCCACTTGTGCTTGAAGCTTTACTCTTTTTGCCATAAGCCAGAGCTGACTGGGCATTTGCTAGTACCTCAGGTAGAGTGATGCTACTCCATGGAGCTTTTATATTAAAAATTGCCTCCTGGTTTCAGTAGCAGCCCTTCTGCTTCCTTCTGTGCCTCCTTGCCTTCAGGAGAATGTGGATGTAGTCATATATCTTTATTTAATCAGCTGGAAGAGTGCCAGATAGCTCCCAAGGTGAAAAATAAGGTTCTTTTATCCTCCTGGCTATGTGTGCCCATAGCGGAACAATGGTCCTGTCAGGTAATGAGGCTGAGTCAGCATGGGGAATAAAAATTATCTCTTCAGATGTCAACCCTGTTATCCTTCTGCATGCTGACATCTTCACTGAGCTTGGCCTGGCTCATGTGTAATGGTCTTTATGTGAGGCTGTGAAATTAAGGGCTCAGGTTTTATGGCATTTGGCATCCTCATCTGATTTTTTTCCCCTCTCTTCCAGGTCATGTGAGGAAGGGCTAAACATACACAGCCTGTCCATGGCTGCAGAGCTCAGATGTATAAGTTTACCCACAGAGTGTTGCTGTTTTGGCATCGCCGCAGCAGCTGGCATCAGCCCTGCTCAGTGACAGCCCCACTCCCCGTGCCAGGAGTGGGAACTTTGGGGTGCCAGTGGTGTGGGCACTGCTGTCAGAGATCCTCCTGCAAAGGGACCACTGTGTTCATGTGTGTTCATATCTCATAAGATTTACATTTGAAATGTGCTGAGCTAAAGCAATAGGTGGTTGGTCTGTGCTGTTGGGGCTGGGTGAAGGTGAGCAGGGCCAGCTGCAGCTCCTGGCTGCTGGGGCTGGATCCTGCCTGGCCCCCTCCCTGCTCAGGGCTTGGCAGCAGCTCGCAGGGAAGGGAGGAAGGAGAAACTGGTGCTGTGGTTTAAAGCAACTCTGCCTTCTTAGTGTTCTCATGGCTTTCATTCATTTAGTTTCCCACATATCTCAGTTGCTGCAAAGGGAATGTCTTTCCCTGGCTGCTTTCAAGGGAACCCCTGTTTTCCCTCTTTGTGTTCCGTGTTACTTTGGGTCTCCTTCCAAAACATTTTTCCCTGGCCTCCCCTCTCCCTTTCCTGTCAGTGACAGGAGTGGTTCCCTGAAGCTGGCCAAAGACTGGTGGTGTCTTGATGATGGACAGTGTGAGTCCAGGCTCTGCTGGTGGGGAAGAGCAAAATAGGGTAAATGCCCCAGTTCCTCACAAAGGTAGAAGAGCCTTGGAAGTCAAGCTTGGCATAAATCCTGGGCTAAGCTCCACTTTTCTTGTGCTTTACCTAGTGCATCAAAGTTTTCTCTTAGTTTAACAAGAGGTAAACCCATGTGGATTGTTTCCAGATCTGTACTGTCTATCTGAGGCAGAGCTGCATTTTTTCTGCACCTGTTCCCTGCAACAAATTGTTTGGAAGGCAGAAAGTCCAGGTGAGCACCTGCTGCCTTCACTCACTGTAGTGGAAGAAATCCACATGTGCTGTTAAGAAATATTCCTTCTCTCACTATTATATCAATCAGTCTTTATAGTATGAAAGTGTATTTAGTTGTTAATGTGTATCAGTTCACATTGCATGCTGTAATGTAAAGAGGTAGTAGAATTTTACTGGAGACTGCAGTATTGTTCAAGTTATTGCTTTAAGTAAAACAAGTTAAAGGACAGCCTGGTCCTAGAAATAAGGACTTTGCTTCTTGGAAGCCTAGAGTTGCCCATGAAGGATAATGATACCCCTGGACAGCCGTGGCAATGCCAGCATCATCATCCTCTAACATGTCTTTGATCCAAGAAAGTGCTGGGAGTGTTTCAGAGATAAGTAACTAGAGCAAGACTGACTCCAGTAACATCTGGATCATTAGACAAGCAGTAAGAAAGCTGCAAAACTAGCTGCTTTGCAAAGCTGATTCGTGATCAGTAGTGTGAATGCTAATGATTAGTCAAATTATGCTGCACCTGAATATTTGATGGGTGTAGAAGTCCTGTGAAAAACCACATTTAAGGCTCTCCAATTTGGCTGGGACAATTTTTGTGACAGTCTGCCTGGGGACTTGAGTAGACAGTGATGATGCAGATCAGTGCCAGCAACGCTTTGGTGAGGCCAGGGGCATCCAGAGCCTGCCCTGACCCTTCCAGCCCCAGGGGTAAGGTAGCAAAGCTCAGCATGACCAGTTGCACAGTCTCTGTGGGGCTGCATCCCCCCAGCCCTGGGGGGCAGCGGCACCCAGGACCACACGGGTGCTGGGCAGCCGTCACCTGTCTGACACTGCAGACTCCCTAACGCGGCCACAGCAGCCGCGCCTGCAGGGGCGGTCTGGGAGGTGTGCTGGCTCCTGGGGCTGTTTGCAGCTCTCAAAGCCCCATGCCGGTGCTCCTTTCTGTCCAGGAGGCTGCTGGAGGACTTCTGAGAGCCGTCGAACGCCTGTACCTCATCTTGCTTTCCAGAGAGGCAGCGGGGAGGAAGGGCGCCGATTTATTCCCTTAGACCGAGCCTGATCTCACCCGGCGTTGTTTGTGCAGCGTATTGCGATGTGCCCAACCCCTCCTTCCCTCGGCGCCGGCCCGAGCACCTGTCGGTCTCCAAACGTCACCAGGCTCCGGATATAAAGAGCGGCCGATAAAGCATCTCCCCGGCTCCATCTCTGCGAGCGGCGCATCTTCAGGGAGCGAGCCATACGCGGGCGCAAAGATGTTTTATTCGGGTATCCTGACAGAGCCGAGTAGAAAAGAAGTGGAGATAAGGGAAGCGGCGTCTCTCCGCCAGCAGAGGAGGATGAAGCAGGCGGTTCAGTTTATTCACAAGGATTCTGCAGATCTCCTCCCTCTGGATGGGCTGAAGAAGCTGGGGACTTCGAAAGATACTGTAAGGCTTTGTTGTCTTTACTGGAAGGGGACTTAAGAAGCTGGTAGGGCAGTGTCTATATTTTGTCTTCGTGCCGTTTTTCTGTTGGGAGGAGAAGTTGGTTGCTTGTGGAAACTCATTTTAAAAAACGAGACTTTTATATGCGAAAGGAAGGGAGTACAAACATGATGCTAGCTATAACCAGAGTTGCCTTCTTCTAGTAGGTGCTTCCAGACACCTGGCACTCAGATCTAAAAGCTTTTAATTTCTTTTTCGCTTTGGCATGAAAATGTGATACCATTTGCAGTACAAAAATCTTCTCTGAATCAGAGTAAGCCAAAATGGCTTCATATAATACATGCATGCAAACACATGTGTTTGCCTGTGATGTGTATGTAGGCACAACATGTAATCATAAACATTCAGTAAAGTCCAGTCACTATTATTTCAAAATATAAAACTGTCATGATCATGCTTTGATAAAGACATGCATATATGGATTTTTTTTAATAAAATAAAGATACATAATTTTAGGTTTAAAATATTTACATCTACAGTGATCCATGTGATCCTGCACTTGACATATGATATTACTCATCATGTACGGGGCTGGAGAGCGTTTCTAAATACTTATGTATGCAAATGTTTGAGCTTTCTCTAATGGGAAGGATACTTAAATGTTATATCAAAAGTTCTGACATAAGGAACAAAATCTAGAAAATATATCCTAAAGCTCCTTTACTTTTTTTTTGGTCAACGGTTGCAAAATTGTTGCATCCTGTAAAACAATATTTTTTGCTTTTTTTCAGTGCTTGATATGGATTTTATGGGGGGAAAAAAGTGCATCTTTTTATTTTTAGTGGTGTAGTTTTGTTCTATCACAGCCTTCCTGCTCAGCTGGGTTAGGCTTGGCTCTGCCTGTCTGAGACAAGTGGAATGAGTTGGCTGTTCTCTGCAGTGTGCATGGAGGTGATTTTTTTGACATCCCAAATGTTTTGCAGTTGTAGGAAGTGAGGGTCCTGCCCAGAGAAAGGCTCAGAAGGAGCTTTCCTGGTCACCACTGAATTGCAGCTCTCCCACGGGGAGCTACAAAGCGCCTTTCAGAGCGTGATGATGTTGTTATTACCATTACCTTCAAAGTCTAAATAACATGTGGTGGCTCAGTGACCTCCAGTGTGCCGGGCTGAGTGCCTGGTGACAGGTTTTCTGCTCTGCCCAGAAAAGAAGCAACAGGTAACAGGAGCCAGGGGCACTGAGCACTGAAGTCCTTGGCCCTACAGCAGCCAGGACCAGGTTTTGTCCCAGCACCAGGGGCAGAGCATGGGGCTCCTTACCACCACCTTGGTTACAGAAACGTCATCCGAGGTTTGCTCCCTTCTCCTGTGCCCACACTGGCTGAGCCAGGGCTGCAGCATCACCCCTGCTGCACCCACAGCTCCTGCAAGAAGAGTCCATGTGGGGGGCTCTCTCCAGGGATATTGCAAAGCCTTGGGGAGGTCCACAGCTCCAAGGAAGAAAGAAGGTGTGGCATGGCACTGCCCATCCTGGCTATCCTGGCTGTGGTGGGTCTCTGGCTTGGGATGGGGTGGGAACTGAGCTGGTATGGGCCACCCCACCGCAAAAACCCCCTTGTCCCCAGGCCACAGCAGGGGCTAATGGGACAGTGTGCACATGTGGCCAGGGCTCCCTTGGCCACAGGGACCCCCATGGGCCGTGTGGGGAGTCCCCAAAGTGACAGCACTGGCACATGCCCAGGCCCCTTCCCACAGCACCGGAGAAGACACCATGAATTTCAGGGATGTTGCAGCAGATCATGTCACAGAGAAGTGACACTGTGGGCACCGCCATGCTCACACCACACACAGCTGGGGTGGACCCACCGTGTATCTCTGGCTATAACGGCTGCCTGGATGTCACAAGAGTTGTCCCTGGGAGGAGCAGGAAATTGTTCATCTCTGAGACTGGAGAAGCACCTCTAAAATTGGGCCCCCACCTTGACATGGCCCCAAATTGAGAGGTCCGCGTCCAGAGGGGCTGAGCTGCGTGGTCAGGAGGCTCAGGGTGTCGGAGGTCTTTGCCCAAGGCATTTGCACGCCTTTCTTGTGAATAACTGCACACCTCCTCACAAAGCAGCACGTTCTCATGCCTAAGGCTGTGTGACAACTGTGGTGACGTGGGCAGAGGGGCTTCTGACGTGACCGGCGTTATTAATGCAGGGTTTCCCATGGGGTTTTCCAGCAGCCCTGACAGGAGAAGAGAGGAGGTAACAGCTCCCCAGAGACAGGGACAGGAGGTGAGAACAGATCCTGTCTCTCAGGGTGGGAGCTGGCAGCAAACACTCTGATTTTGGGGAGAAATCCCCTTCCTTTTGGCCATACAGCAGGGGTGCTGTGCACAGCAAAGGAGCAGCAGATCACCAGGGTGGGTGCACTGGCATCTCCCAGTTTTACTCAGCTCCTGAAGCATCTCTCCTGGTGATACCATGTACAGGCAGGTTTGATAAATACTTGTAATGATCTGTGTTAAGCTTATGATAATTGCCAGTGTATTACTCTGGCTCAGATCGAATTCTAGCTCCTTCCTCCCTTTACATACTCCACTCTGCCTAGTGTAAGACCAAACTACAGCATAGCATAGCCTACATTGAATTTGGCAAATGTAGGGCTGGATATACAGAGTAGAAATGGTTTTGTTTTGGTGCCTACTAGCCTCTTCCCTGAAGCCCAGAAAACTGGCACGAAATGGTCCTTAGCTGGGATGTGGGCTTCCTGACATGGTAACCGTGACCCCCTTCCCAGCTTGGACAGGGTGTGCTGGCTGTTGGCAGCTCCTCCTGGTGCTCTGACACTTCTCCCTCACTCCGAGAGCTGCCGAACCAGTTTGAAGGGGCGTTAGTTGAAACAGTCCCGCATCTCATCACAAGCTGGGAAACAAAGTTATAAATAGCAATTACAACAACAAAAAGCATTTCCCCAGTATGCCCTCAGAACCTCCCCTGGGCACCATCAGGACAACTCTGGGTGTCCCCATGGCACTGGCCTCTGTAGGTGGTTGCAACACTGCTGTTAATTGCAGTGCATTCAGTTGTCCCCACTTTTCCCACGTCCCTGGATTTGCTGTGTCTTGGCTGAAATGCAAAAATCTTTGACGATACATGCACTGTCTTGCTCAGAGACCTGGCTGCTCTCTGGGCACCCAGGGGTGCAGGGGGCAGCTCTTATCCCATCTTATCGCCCTGTGAGTGGGACTGACAGCACACGAGCACAGGATGCTGGTAGAAGACGTGTTTGGATGAAGGATGGGAAGGAGAGAGAGAAATTGGTTATTTCTTGGGCTTAGCTCCATTTGTGCATTAACCCCCCTTTTTTTCCCCCTACTGTTTAGGTACAGAAGAGAAGGCAAACCCCTTGAGATGGGTCTGGGGAGGGGAAGAGCCAGCATGTTCCCTGACTTTCATCTGCACCTAGTGAAACTGTTGTTGATGGGTCTTGTTATTCCCAGATCTAGAAGCCAAAATAGTGGGAAAACTGCCAGAGAGAGAGAGAGAGATATTGCAAGCTGCAGCAATGCACTTGCTTATACATCAGAGAAAAACAAAACTGGGCAGAATTATTTGTATTTTTGACAGACAGTGGTAAATAGGTTAAGCAAAAGCTGTGTCTCCACTTGCTTCTTTGGGTTTCTACTTTGACATTTTTAGGGGATTATGGGTTTTTGCAAAGTCTGAGTTGGAAAGGGAGATAAGAAAAAAATCCTGGTTTGTATTTATGTGGTGCTGAATGATACTAGGAAATATTTTTGCACTGACACAATGAAATGTAACATTTTATATTTTATAAAACATTCACCAGGTTTGTGCAAAGCACACTAATACAGTACCAGATAGTCTGAGTTACTTCAAATACTGTTCCTGGTTCTGTGGCTGGCCCTCACTGGAGGGAGAGCACAGCTGCCTTCTCCACTGCTGTCACAGGGAGGTTTTTCTCCTCTCCCTCCCTCCCAGACATGGTCCACTTGCAGTTTGCCAGCAAAATGTGCATTTGCAAATGTTCCCTGACACATTATCTGTTTACCAAGTACGTGTCCATCACTTGAGTCATTTCCGTGACTAGCATCCCTCACTCTGTTGCACAAGAGTCAAGGGAAACACAAGTTAAAGCAAACTAATTAATAGCCTGAGACAGGATGGTGCTGTAGGGAATGTTTTCAGCCCCCTCTTGCTAGATTATTTCTGTACTGGAGCACAATGTAAGGAACATTTGTCCCCCCCACAGGCAGAATTTGCTGTGATTTTCAGAAGAGCAAGTGTCAGCAAAAGACAATCCTGTTTGTGATGGTAACTCATCTTCACTGAGTAATGAACTTTTTCCTTTTGGTAATGGATCCCACATAGGATTCATAAAACCAGGGTCTCAGAAAATCCATGTATGTTACTAGTTAGCAATCCATAGGAGAACTTGTAGTTAAAAAAATTTAGGTTTAGTTCAAGGGTAGATGACAGTTAAGGGAGCAATGAGGAGTGTGCTGGTGATTGAGGCCAGACAGATCAGAAGAGTAACCAGACTGTCCTGGATGATGCCATTCAGAAATTTCTCTTGGTCCTGGCTGAATGGGGCTGAGCATGAGGAATTGGCCACTGTATGACAAGCTGTCTTTTGGCCAGCTGGGTCAAAGCTGGGTGAACTTCACCCATCTACTTTTACAGTCCAATATCCCCTCTTTTTTCACTTTTTTTTTTTTTAATGATGTGAAGAATTAATCCTCCAAATGTATTCCTGAGCTGCAGGCATACACAAAGGGTAAGAAGGACATCCCATCCACTATCAGCAAGCCTTGGCTTGCATTTTCACTCGGATGCGGAGCATTGGAGGTGATCACAGCGCTGACTGTGCATCTTGACTTCTGCCTCATATAAGGGAGTCCTCGCTTCCAAACTGATTTGCTTGCCCCTGCACACAGGGATAGTCCAGCCAGTCTGCCTGCCTTTAATCTAGTTAAGCATCACTGGTTCCTGCTGTTCGGTCTCACTGGGAAGGCTGGTGGTCACTGGAGCAGAGCATGAAGGAGGCAGCACAATGTCAGGTCTGATTCCTCCCCACCATGACAGCGGCTGTGTTATTGCCTGCACACAGGACATGCTCTCTGTTGTGGTGGTCAGACACAGCACCTGCAGCCCAAAATGGTCATGGAATTTAATTTCAAGTCACAGGTTGCACGCAGAAATAAGGACAGCAAAAACTGGGGACAAAAGGAGATGACATGTCCCGGTGACCACTGGTGCTGGATGTATCTGCCCAACCTCATCAGTCAGGTCCAGTGTAACCACCCATGTTGTGCCTAGAGCAGGATCTGAAGCGCTAACATGGCTGCAGTTATTTTAGGATGATGCCAGGTTGCATTAGACTTTTCTAAGTGCTGTTATTTAACATGCTGCACAGACAAGATGCTGTGCACAAGGGTGTGCGCTGGCCAGCTAAGGGAGCCATGGCCCCAGGTTTTCAAAGTTATCCTGAATCTGAAATTCTCCTGGGATGAGGAGGTTTGCTTGTTCAGACGTCTCTGCAGACACACAGGCATATTTAATTTGAATGCAAAAATTCAGGAATAAGCCATTAAGAATGTCTCACTGTGGACAAATTAAACTCCAAAGGAAAGGAGTAATGGGGAGGGCAGATTAGCCGGGCAGAGAAATGAGCAGATAATCAAGCAGAGTAATTTCACCTCCAGCAGAGTATGTGCATCCACCTGTGGCAAACATTAAACATAAAAAGGCTTTTGGAAAAGTGGTTGGAGGAGATTTTGAGAGGCAGCATGCTTCTCGCAGAGCAAATGGAAATGACAGAGAAAGCAAGAAGCTGCTGCATGAAGCTGGGTGTTCCTGGGAGAATACCTGCCTAGCTACCTACCTCAGACTAGCTTACCCCTTCTCTTCCTCTCACTTTTCTCTGGTGGCATGCCCCTCAGGACTGGTCCCACTTACCCTTAGCAGCTAAAACGTAGCAAAGAAATACATAGGGCAATTTTAGACCAGGTCATAGACCTTCTTCATAATTAGCTGGTGAATTTAATTGGAAAGGTAATTTGTTACATCTTAATTTTTCACATCACTACAGAATTCCCAACATCCTTATCAACAGATGGAGGCAATTATGGCTGAAACACTAACTTGAAAAAGCTGGACTTGTTTTGATTCCTATATGCAATCAAATCTTGAACTTGAGTTTGGAAAAAAAGGCATCCCTCCAAATTCTGGTTAATATTTTGGAAGTATTATTCCCTGCACAATACAAAACAGTTCTCTTTAGTCCAAGCCAGGTAAGCTAGAGATGTCTAGGAAGAGTACTTGCAGTCTAGGAATCAGGGAGACTGACACTTTAGGACATCCCTCCTGTGAGAGCAGTACTGGCCCGTGGGCACCACAGGCAGGCTGGTGACGCAGGTCGCTGTGGCTTTCCTCTGACTTCACCCTGCTCTTCTGTGTGTGTTCTCTCTTAAAGCAACCACATAATATCCTGCAGAAACGCCTGATGGAGACAAACTTATCAAAGTTACGAAGCAACCGAGGCTGCTGGTCTCTGAAGGGTGATATCCCACCGCAGACCAACAAGCTGAATCAAACCAAACTGGGAAGCTCAGAAAAAACGGAGGATGAAGAGCTCATAGTAGTGAGCTGCCAGGTAATAGTCCCTCCCCAGTCTTTTGGGCGTTTTTCCCACAACTTTTATTTCTGACACCCTCAAGCTGTGCTCTTGTTCTCCATGTTTCCTGGTTAAGGTTGTGCTCTCTCGAGACTGTCACAGCTGTGGGGATGCATTATCTCTGCAGCTCTGGGCTGCTGTGGCAGAGACAGCCACCTGATATCACAGAACAAACTGGTCTGATGGATGTCTTCCCTCACACATCAGGGTGGAGAGGGTAGCTAGGATGGGGCAGCATGCTGAAATACTGAGGCATAATTATCCATGGCAAATCCCTGTGTTCATAGCCTATTTGTTTTCCTCAAATGCCATCCCTTTTTTCTTTCCCAAGGGTAATTTCACATTTCTCCTTCTTATCCCCACACTTTTTTGTATTTCCCACTCTCTGCAATATCTGCCCCTGCCCGGGGCTGCTCTTTCTGCTCTCTGCAGGGGTAAAAGGCCCAGGGAGAGCTCAGGACCCAGCACACATCTAAGTGTGCAGTACAGAAGGGATGGGCTGGCATGAGGAGATTTGATGGGGACTGGTGTGTGCAGAATGAAGACCCTGGACACCCTGCACTCATCCTGCATTCCACACATCATCTCCCATCTCTTCTTGCTATTGCAGTGTGCAGGGCAGGAGCTGAAGGCTGTGGTGGACACTGGCTCACAACACAACCTCATGTCGTCTGCCTGCCTGGACAGGTTAGGGTAAGTATCCAGCTGGATTTCTGTGTTGCGGGAACATGGCACCTGGCAGCACAGCGAATGCTCCTGGGGCTGAGGCTTTGCTCATCCCAGTGATGATTGTTCTGGAAGAGAGTGCTTTGGGCTGTACCTGGGCAAGCCCCTGAGCCTCCTGTTACAACCGAATTCTAGCCCAGTCTTAAATGGCAGGGAGGGAATCCCTTCAGAGGGTTGGATGCATTTGTGTTTTTTCAGTTTGTTTCTTTCAGACTGTTTGTCATTCAGTGCCTCACGAAATAGCTGAACCTCCCTCAGCCTTCTGAGTCCCTGGGGCAGGTGTGGGGCTGCAGCTTCGCAGGTCCCTGTGTCAAGGCAGGGACCTGGCTGCTGCCCATGCTCCCACTGGTGGCTGCAGCACTGCTGGCCCCAGCACCCGGTGTAAAGGAGCTGTGTGGATGAACGTGTTCGGAATTTGGTGTCTGATGCTGATCCCAACAACAAATTTTTCGTGGTTAAAGCAAATGAAATATATTTATGGAGTGTTAGGGAGGTGACTGCCAGCCATTTGCAGCAAAACTCTCTCTGATCTCTTAGGAGCAGAATCAGGCATCAGCTCACAGGGTATCAAACTGATTTTGGCACTTTATTGCCATGGAGTCATTGCTTTTTGTAGCTAACTTGCAGCGATTATTCAAAAAACAATTGTACCTACTCCCTGAGCACTACTGCATGGCCCTGAATGAGTGGTGCTTATTTGCAGTTTAGTGGCTGGAAGGTGGCTGTACTTCCTACAACCTTGTCACAATCTGTGGAGCAGCTCAGCCAAGCTTAGGGATGGTCACAGTGCATTTAGAGGGGTTCTCAGTACAGCAAGATGCTGTACTGGCTGCTCTACTCCTCTAAGTCTCACAGTGATGCTCTGTGACAGTTCATCTGCTCCCTGTGTTACTTATGTGTGGGCAGTGTAGTTCTTGCAGCACTGGTCTGCTGCAGCAGAGCTGCCCTTCAAAGACTGCTGAAGAAACAGGTTATACCCTGTTTTCTGCTCTCAGGTTTTGGGGATTCCCTCCTGATCTGAGCGAGATCACTCTTGTAGCAATCAGCCAGGCAGCTGCAGTTACAACAAGGCCCATGTCCCTCAATGGTGTTACTCCTCAGCGATGAGTAAGCTGTGGTTCCTGCAGGCTGGGACCCCAGGGACACCGGTGTGTGCCAGAGACCCACAGCCTGTGCAGGCAGAGGGACACCCATCCCAAATGGGCTGCCAGCCAGGGCACACAGCAGGCAGGGATACCTCACAGGCAGCTGCCTTCAGATCTTTTGCTGTCTGTGGTTTTGGGGACAGAAGCTAAAGCCAGATTAGCAAAGTGGGTTAAAACCAGGGCTTTGATGCCTGGCTTGCTCTGCCGTCACTGTGGTAGGTTCTGTGCGACAACAGGCACTGCTCCAGCACGTTCTACTTCAAAGCAGTCCAGTGGCAAGGATAAAACATGAGTTTTGTTTAAATCCAGCCCTGGAAAGCAGCAGGAAAGAGGCATGCTGGGTGATTTTGCATTTAGGGGAAGGAAGAGGCCCTGCTGTGTGCTTTGCTGTGTGCTGCTGCCTGCAGCTGGGGCTCTGCAGCTCTGGGGCTGGGCTCAGCTGCCCAGGTCTCTGGGGACTCAGCACCTCAATGCAGCGTGTAGGTGTCTGAGAATCAGGCTCAATTCCTCCTTTCTCTTTCAAAAACCTTTTTGCATCTTGTCATGATGCCGCTCAAGCTCTCTCCCTTGGGAGAGAGTGGAATAAGCTCACGGGTTGCCACAGTGTGAGAAATCCCCTGTAGGTACAGGAGGAGGCCAAGGATCTCATAAACTTCTCATTGATATTTTCCCACTGATTTTAAAAGCCAGTCCCCAAAAAAGCAGCAGAGAGGATTCAGCTCCTTCTCCCTGCTACCTCTCCCAGTCCCTGTACCTGTGCCAAATGGTGTGGGCAATGCCCACCTCTGTCCTGGGGCTTCTGCCTCTGAGGGGGCTGGTCCCCCCAGGACAGACAGACACACATACACACACTCACTGCTGCAATGCGGCTCAGCAGAAAGGCACCTCAAATAGCTGAAAAGTGATACGGCTTTTATCTGAGAGAGACATCAGCGCCTCAAACTGCCTTTCCATCAGATTCTTGTTCAGTTTAAAAGAGAAACTGAAGCTAAATAATTAATCAGTATTGTCAGACTGGTTCACAGGGTGTAGATAGAAGAGACAACTGTACCTGAGGTATTTCTGACATCCATTTTTCCTTTCCTTGGGCTGAATGTGATTGATCTGTCCCCATTTCCTCTGAACAAAGCCAGCAGCAACACCTAACAAACTAACAAAAGTGTATTGGGTGTGTTGCCTCAGCTGTGAGCCATGTTGTTTAGCTTGGGGCAAAGGAGGCTCAGGGGCACCTTATCACTCTCTACAACTACCTGAAAGGAGGCTTTAGTGAGGTGGGAGTTGGTTTCTTCTCACTGGTAACAAGTGACAGGACCAGAGGAAATGGCCTCAAATTGTGCCATGGGAGATTTAGTTTGGATATTAGGAAAAATTTCTTCACTGAAAGGATGGTCGGGCCTTGGAACAAGCTGCTCAAGGAAGTGGTGTGATCTCCATCCACAGAAGTGTTCAAAAAGTGTGTGGATGTGGCACTTGGGGACATGGTTTAGTAGTGAGCTTGGCAGTGCTGGGTAGACAGCTGGACTTGATGACCTTAGAGGTCTGTTCTAACATTAACATTTCTATGATTCCATGGGGACACAGTGTTGGTGTCGTCAGCTCCACTGGTGGAAACTGGAGTGGACTATCCCTTCCTTACATCCACACTGCATTAGGAGCAATTTTATGTCAACACCTTCCCAAAGTCTTGAGGAAATGTAGGAAAAAGATTCCTCAGGTAAAAACCAAAATCCAGTACAGAGCTGTGCTTGGGGCAGCCCCAGAGTGGCATTGTGGGTTGTGCTATGGTCTGATATGAGTGTGGGCTGCTGGCTGCCTGCAGGGATCCGCAGACAAACTGCCAGGGAAGCAGCTTTCCAATAACAGCTTGGTAACATGAGCGAGCTAAGAGCACTTCAGTGTAAGTACCCTCCAAACACTATTTGCTCCCTGCTGGAGCAGCCAAACCATGTTTGATGTTAGAAGTGTTTTCAATGCACAGGTTAAAGGAGCATCTCAAAGAGCTCCCTGTCGAAGACGAGATGGTTTCGTTGCCGAACAAGGTGAAGGCCATCGGCCAGGTCGAGTGTCTCGCCCTCACGGTGGGAGCGGTTCCCGTGGAGTGCACTGCCCTCGTCGTGGGTGAGTGTGTGTGTGTGTGTGTGTTCCTCTGGGTATGGGATGGGGTTCTACTCCCTCTTACCCCCACAGCAAAAATGAAGCTTTAGAAAGACATTAAACAAAAATAAAGAAAGTCCCTGCTTGGCCCTTCAGAGGGAGGGAGGGAGGATGTGTCCAGCAGGGCTGTGCTGGAGGCACCAGGCTTGGTTTCTGCTCTGCCACGCCAGTGGAGCAACCACTGCATCTCCCTGTAGGTGCATCTGCCTGCCCTTCTCTGATCATCTTCTCCTCTGGAGTCACTCAGTCCCTTTACAAACAGGGTTTTACTTAGCAGAGCAGCCATGAAGGAAGGATGGAGTCACTGACAAAAAGCGTAGGAGGGCATTTTGAATGTATAAATCTGAATAGTCATGTTTTTTCAGAAGACAATGAGAAACCCTTCTCCTTTGGGCTGCAGACACTGAAGTCTCTGAAGGTAGGAGTTTTCCAGCGGGGTGCTTACCCATGCTGGTGGGGGAGCTGGGACCACTATGAGTTGTGGTTTTCCCTCTTACCTAAAGGCATTTATTCTCTACAGTGTGTCATAAACATGGAGAAGCACCACCTTGTTCTGGGGAAGACGGACAGGGAAGAAATCCCGTTTGTGGGCAGTGACAGCGCTGCGGCAGGAGAGCAGTAAGTTGGCTGGGGAGGTGAGCTGCATGTGCATCCCTGAGCCTGATGGCTCAGTGCCCCCCAGTAGGGGCATGCAGAAGCCCCCAGATCTTTGCTGCAGGAGACAGAGAGCTCACTGACCCAGAAATTGTTTCATCAACTCATTTAGTTTTGAAATGGAGTCCCTGGCTTTCTCATCAGCCTTTGTCAGCTTTTGCTGCTTTTTTTCTGGTAAACATTGCACATCAAAGCGAGTGTCTGAAAAGACACGCAGAGGGAAATGCCTTAGGAAGCATACTTTTTGGAGGTCACTTGGAAGACTCCTTGAGTTCTGCTTTGACATTGTTCCCAAACAAACCTTTTTCTGGAAAATATTTATAGAGCAAGGCTGGTAAACCCACATCAATGTTTGAGAGAGAGATCCTGCCTGGAGATAATGGTGTTGCCACTTCTCCCCGCATTGCCCCAGCTGCCCTCCTGCCAGCTGTTCCCGGTGTCCCGGACTTTTTCAGCCTTATCTCCCCCCAAAAAGATAAATATATGCTATACCTCCTAAATGTGTGTAGCTGTGGTGCCTGGATCTGCAGGCAAGCAGGCAGCAGGCAGGGCAAACCCTGTCCTTCCAGGCACAGCATGAGGCTCCTTCTCTCTGAGCGCTGTGGATAAGAGATGTATCACTGGTTCCTGCCTCTGACTTAAGAAACTGGCAGGCACCGAGTGTCTGAGAGGGGGATTTGCACTTAATGTGCCTTCGCAGGCAGCACTTGTGGTTGCTGAGTGATGAGCAACCTAAAAAACGTTTCCTCACTGCTTAAGAAAGCATCTTTGGCAGGTGATGGTGGTCAGCATCTTCTTTAGCTGCCTGTCACAACCAGCCACAGTCATTTTGGATGTCCTGCAGCCCCGGTGCAGCTCCAGCCTGCTGTGCTGGACACCACTGAGCTCAAGGAGCCTGGGTGGGAGCGGGGAAGGAGCACACCTTCCTCAGCTAATTGTATTTATGGTCCTCGGGGAGTGCCTGAGGGATGTACGGACTAGCGCAGGGAGTCAGGAAGAGAGCACACGTGCACCTGCTGTGTGCCCAGGACAGCCAATGGCCAGGAGAGCTGGCAGTGTGTGATCCCAGGGAATGCCAGGTACAGCACTGTGGGGAACCATGCAAAACCACTGGGTATTTTCCCTGTCTCCTTTGAAACAGGGATGCGAGAGATGCAGTTGAGTTCTGTCACCACTGCAGTGATAGATTATTTCTTAGTACTGCATTCAAGGGCAAATTATGCTGCCTTTTTTTTTATTTTTCATGAAAAATGCCTGTTTTGTTGAGTGTCTTCTCCCTCCTGTTCCAGCAGTTTGGAGGCATAAAGAGAAATTGAAACACCATCCACACACAAGAGCTTGACATCAAAGAAATCCTGTGCAGCTGTTCCAGATGAAACAGCAGCGCGCTGCTTTGACAACATTTATACTAGGCTACAGCTTGAGTAGAGCTAAATGAAATCCTGTTTGTAGCCAGTAATTTAGAGATATTGTCATGTTTATCTATGTTTTTTGAGAAACAAATGTGTGCTTATTTTCTGGACTTTTCTATAACCTGTCCTCTTTATTACAAACAGTTGGTAAAACCTTATGAATTTCTTCTGATGAGAAAAATACTTTTTATAGTGGCCTCATATGAGTAATTATATTTAGCTGTCATTAGAGGCTATCAAAATGAGATTTTTATTAATGATTTTTCCAGGAACTAAGCATTTATATTCACTTAATTGATATTGCCACATTCAAATGGCCATTACCAGGAAGTTACTCAGAGCAAAATAACAATGTTAATACCACCTAGGAATTATAGCTCATCCTGTTAGCATAGTATTGTTGCCATGTAATTAAGGATGCAACTGCTGGCTTGATGAGAAAGAGCAATTGCAGAATTATTAATGGGTTAGAGTGTTCTCTGCAGTGGTGTGGCAGAAGCACAGAAACAGGGTTTGGGAGGGCTCCCAGGGTGATCTTCCACAGCCCCCAGCTCACTCTGGGGTTGGCATAGGGCTCAAAACCCACAGAGGAGGGATCCTCCAGGCAAGCCTTGGCTGTCTTCCTGTGGGGGTAGTCAAAAAAATTAATCATTGTATTGAGCGAAAAAGCACCAAACAAGCACAAAAATATGTTGTCTGGAAAGCATCAGATACAGAGCCTCAATGGTACATCAGGACCCAGATGGCCCCAACGTGCCCTTGGTTCTCCCCTGCCACCAGGACTGGTGCCTCTGCCTGCCCAGCACCCAGCCTGAAGCACCCACAGCAGCCAGGCTGTGTGCTAGTGTGGGTTATCACCTCCTGTTGCACTTAAGTGCTGCTGCCAGAAATGCCATATTTTTTATATCTATCTACAAATTGCCTGGGATTTTAGGTATGACACCAACCTGGATTACCCTCAGGGTGAGGAAGGAGTCTTTGCCAAGACAAGCGTTTCATTTGGTGTTACTGTCCTGTAGCAGCAGGGTTGCTACTTCCCGTGTTGCTTGCTTGCAGACCAGAACAAACAAACCTATGGCATTGCCTGGGGGGGGGCCTGGCCTCGCACAAAAACAGCTTTCTAGATTTTTAAAAGCTAATAATTAATCTTTGTCATCTGCTGAAGAGGCACCTTTAAAAATCAGAATAATGTATCTGTGATGTTGTGCATCCGCTGTCAGCTGGTCCCCCTGTGCCGTAGGAGTGAGAGCGCTGCTCCAGCAGCTCTTCCTTAGCAAAAGCCCTTTGGCCCTGTCGGGCACAGGCTGCAGGGTGGCTTGGCTAGGCTGGGGGGCTCCTGCAGGATCCAAGCTGCTCCTGCCTCTAATCCTTCCTGCATCCATGGATGCACCACGTGCCCAGGGATCCCACCGGGCGGAGCATCAGCTGCAAGTACTGACAGCGTCACTGACATTCCCACTTAGGAAGTGTCTTGATGGTCCTGGGTGAGGACCAGTAACTCTTGTCACCTCATGGCTCAGATCTGGAGCCCATCCCACCAGCCAGGCTCCTGCCATCTTTAGCCAGTCTGTGCCCACTCACCTGCCAGGGCATCTGAGTTGGAGCTTTATCTCCTGCAGTGAGTTTGAACCTCTTTTCGATATTGGGTATGTCTAGAAAATCTGAACTATCTGTATTTTGAGCTATTTTCTATTTTGGTGATAAGTTTCAGTGCTTTCTCTACATACAATATTTTATAAAACACAGCTATATATATGTATGTATTTACAGGGTTGGGCTGTCCAGGTCAGTCCTACTGATGTGTTGTAGAAATATTTCACTAAATATGAAATATATTTGGTTATTTTATATGCTATGAGTTTGGTATTTTGGTATTTTTTTCTTTCTGTGCTTATTACTGTGCTAAATGTCAAATTAAATCTAAATAAAGTTACACTGATATTACAATTTATTTGCTTCTTCCCTGGATATACTGGTTTTTGTTTGTTTTCAGTGCAATTCTCTGTTGAGAATGGGAGTTAATTTCACTCTTTAGTCTGACAAGGCTCCGAAATGTTTTTGGAAATGCTGTTGGGAATTTCCATCAGACCAACGAGGAGAAGCAGTGGAGATGCACTGATCAGGCAGGATAAAAGGCACAAGGCATGTGGGTTAAATGTGAGCCCTCGAAATCTCAGCCTTTTGTTGCCATGTGTCTCCCTCCCAGAGAAGGTGTGAGACAGCTGAGTGTTTATGCTGTGTTTGGCTGTGGCTCGCTGGGGCAATGCCAGCCAGTGCAGGCAAATAGGAAGGCCCTTTGTGAACTCTGGAAAACTAGGAAAAGAAAGTGGCCAGAACAAAAGACATGGTGAGGCAAGGCATGTGTGCAGTAACCATGTGACCACAGACAGAAGTGCAGAAGCCTGAGATTAGGGTCTTCCCCAAAAGTTTGAATGTGAATTTAGGGACTTGCTGTCTCTGCCCAGATGGGCTTTAGGCTGCTGCAGCAGTAGTTAAGCTCTATATTACCAATGAGAAATTATCCTTTTACCCACTCAAATTCTCACAGCAAAAACCTTTGGTGGAGCAGGAACACTCCAGCCCAGTAAAACTGGCTCTCCTTGGTGCTGGGCTGGCTTTCTCTGAGCGAGGAAGGAAACCAGGCTCCAGCAATAAAGTGGAGAAAAAATGAGGAGGATAAATGTACAGGCAAAAATAATGTCTTGTGCTTCCTGGAGCTGCTACAGGTTTCTAGACTTACTCAGACTATTCCTGATGCTAGAGAGCAGAGTCCTAGCACATGCAAATGAAGAATCAATGGGCAAAATTCCATTCATTCTGTGCAGAGCAGGACTAACTCTGATGCTGGAGGCCTTTCAGAGGTGATTCCTGTGAACAGAATGCTCTGTAAGACAGGTTAGCTGCTACAGGAGACAGGTACTCACCTCAGTCCATAGGGATTATAGACTATGGGAAGTAACATAAGATCTCTGCATCCACACAAAAACTTGCATGGCCACAGAGGTAAATGGTAAAGCAGCTGAGTGCTACAGATCAGCTCAGCAAGCCCTCACTGCTTGATCCTGCTTTATCTGCAGCACAGGCGTGTGTCTATGCACCTTTGGCAACCTCTCCATGACATGGGTTTGCAGGAAGTCCAGGCATGGCCTTGTAACTGAGGGACCTGCTGCCTCTTGGTAGGTGGCTGGGGGCAGAGAAAAGAGCAATGCTTGAAACCATCTGGGATAGGAAGGACTTGGGAGACAAAAAGATAACTTTGAGAGGATGTTTGAGAAGCCCCCGGGGTGGCAGTGGGTTTTGTTGAATGATTTATGCCCCAGCTGATTAACACTGTCATGCTGCACACAAACTTCTCACAGGTGAAGGCAAGTACAACCCCCCTTCCCAAGTAGCCTCAGGAAAAATGAGCCAGCTGCTCCGTGGCCAAAGGGCTCCCCAGGACTGTCCTTATGCTCATGGGGTCAGCAAAACATGGTGGGACAAAACACCTTTGCCCCCTCCAATGCCTTGTCTTCATTTTGGTCATGTGTAAAGCAGAGACAAAGCCTGCAAAGAAGAAGACATTAAACAGAAGCCTTGGTGGGTCCACCAGAGCTTCAAAAGCTGGTGGAACATGCAAGACCTTGACGGTGGGGCTCTTGCAATTAAGATGGCCCATGTGAGTAAGACATCGACCCTCGCTGAAAATTTTAGAGTCCTGGAGATCTGGTGGACAGTGGCTGTCAGGTTCCCAGTTTGTGTCTGTGTTTCATTGCAAGTGATGCACCCAAGGGCACGTGGGCAGGCAGTAGCAGAGGAGGAGCACCCTGGGGCTCTCCCCATGACCCCACCACCTCCCACCACGTTGGTCCGAACAGCTATGAAGCTGACCAGCTCCTTCTGGGCTGGCCACTCTGCAGCAGCAGCTGCTGCTGATCCAAGTGGAAAGCCAGAGGCCATTGCCAGGAGTAGCCCAACAGCAATTATTCGCATGCATTTTGTGTCCTGCTGAGATCCACCAACATTTTTTCATCACCTCTGCCAGTGGAGCAGCTGATTAGATGAGACCTGCTGGGTCATCTCTTCACAGTTATCTCCAGGGTAATCTGTTATCTAATAGTTCTCTGGGGAGGTCCTTTTTATGGGCTTTTCTATTACTGATGATAACGTGATGCTCAACATGTTGTGAAAACAAATCTGATTTGTATGTCTCAAATAGATGATTTATTTTGATATAAACATATGCTTTAGGGCTGTGTATTGCTGCGTTTATTTTATGGGGCAAACATAAAATAAAACATGGTCTGTATTGCTTTATCACCTGCTCACTTAAAAAATGGAGGTGAGGTATCAGGTTTCTATCAATTGAAAGTCTGCTCTTTTTCCTAAGGTGAGTTTTCTCTTTTCTCCCTTTTTCATGCGCTGTGCACTGCTGGGGTAGCTCAGCCATGTGCTGGTCTCCTCCTTTTCCTCCTCTGTTAACAACCACATGGCTGACGAAAGGTTACAGTCTCTGGAGATGACACTGTAGGTGTCGGTGACATTTCACCAGAGGTGGCATTGCTGAAAAGGCAATTGATTTAATGATTTTGTTACTAGAGTGGTGCTGCCACCACTTCCCCAGGATGAGATTTCATCACTCTCAAAGTGGGTGTGAAGACAGTCAACAACCTAAAAATATCAAGAGTTTAGGAACGGCAGGAAGCCACGGCAGCAGGAGAATTAGCTGGGAGGGGAGGGGGGGTGGTGCTGCAGGGACTTTCTCCCTTTCTTTTTTTGAGTGCAATGGGATCGATGCCTGGGGCTTGTGGCTGCCCCCACTGTGAAACACAGTTGGACTCTCCAGAAAAGCTTCTGACTCACACAAGGGGAAGTGGTGTGAAGCTGTGTGTTCACTAAAAGTAAAACAGCCCAGGTGGGGTATCTGCAGAAGGTGGGGAGCCCTTAGTGCCTTTTCAGCCCTATGTGTCTCATCTTTGCTGTCGACCTCTCCCCCCTGGACAGTGGCAGGGCCAGCACTGATTTTCTGCTCACTTCCTCCCACCTCTCTTTCTCAAAGACCAGGAGAAACAGCCTCCTCCCTGCAATGGAATGCAGACACCGCTACTGCAGGTGCGAAAACCACCACCTAACTCTTCGAGGTGCCTCCAGGGGGTGCACTGCCTGGGGGGCTGGCACAGCCTGCACAGGCTCTCTGCCCTGTGCTGTGGTACCTGGCAGTGCCTCACTGCTGTTTGTGGTTTGCTTGGCTGGGCTGGCCCGGGCTGAAGCTGCAGGAACCATGCTGGGGCACAGCAGGCTACAGTGTCCCTGTGCTCTTGCCGGGCAGGAGCCCCACGGGTGACACGGGGGCTGCAGAAAGCTGGTGCCCCAGCTTAGTGGCAGAAGAAAGGTGGCAATTGCTCCTACCAAGGGATGAAGCACTAAGAGAGGACTGCCAGGAAGAATAGGGTGGAAGACCTGGACCCAGCCACCCAAAAACTCTCACTGCTGGAAGGAAATGGCAGGGAAGGCCAACTACCACTGCAACCCAGGGGTGTACAGCTGGACCACCTCATTTTCCAGGTGTTGCCAGCTGGGAAGCATCTCAATGGCAATGCTGGCAAAAGTAGTCTTGAAAAATACTGCTTAAGGAAAGGAGCAATATTGAGACCTGTGACCCCAATGAGAAACCAATATATTTTAAAGTGTTGCTATAAACCCCAGTACTCTGTTCCTCCACAGACAGATCAGACGGAGCAAAGTGAGTGATCAGGCGCTTGACAAATGCAAAACATACTGAGTCATGGAAAACAAGGGCAAGGAGAAATTGTGCAACACCAGAGAGCACTGGCTCTTAATTTGAAAATAGAAATGTAATTGGGAGTTGATCATTGGTCTTCCTGGATCACAAATCAAAAAATCACTTCAAAATCCCTGGGCAGAAGATAAAGCCCAGCACGAGTGCATTGCAGCCCAATGACCTGGTTTTATCCAGGTCAGCGGAGACCAGGACATATGAAAAATGATCAGGATTTTGCCACTAGCCTTTCTGGGTGCTGGCAGAGAAGGAGAAACCCCATAATTGGGCAAAACGTGTCTTGGAGCTGGTATAACAGGGAAACTGGGCCTCAACAGTGCAGTCATCTGAGAATCCAGTGAAATGGGTCTCCTGTGAGTGGTGCCCCGGGAAGGCTGTTTGGCCTTCTGTTTGGCAGGTTTAGAGAGGAAATCTGGGGATTTTTAACTCCTACTCACAGAAAGCTTCTCTACTGAAAGCATCGTCATGTTTCTTGGTTTAAGCTTCAATGACATTTTTCAGATTTACTTTTAAGGCTAACAGAAGGGGAAATGGGCTCTAGTTCCTCTAGAAGGAGAAGATAGTGTATTTTTAAGAACAGATTATGCATGAGGACTAATTAACTTGGCATTTACAGCTTAGCATTCTCCTGGATAAATTTTCTCCAACCAAGACCACGTTCTGTTGCAAGAAAACTTCTGTCAACCATCTCTTTCCTCCTGCTGTGTTGTATGCTGTGATATTAAGGTCATGAGCCATCTTCCACTGTCCTGCTCAGTGACTTCCAATTAACTAATGAGTAAAGTGAGGATCTCAGGTACGGTTTAGCTGTAAGGACTGAGTAATGTCTCAGTGGGGACATCTCTCTTATGGTCCTGGTCAATGTTTTAACAGCTATAAAGTGTCAAGAGGGACAGGCTCCTAGAGGGGCTTGCTACAGAGCAACAATTTAACAGCAGAGCTGCTGTTGTTTCTGATCCTCATAGACAGGAGCTCTGAAAAGGTCATTCTAATGAGGAGAAGGAGACTATGTAGGTGAGGAATTTCTCTCTTCCTCTGGTTCTAAGGCCTTTACAAATAATTTGCTCTCTGAGCATGCAGTGGTTATAGTTTGCAGGCTGGGGGGATGGACAGCCCAGACACATGGGCAGGATAAGGCAGGCAAAAAGCTCTTGTCCTTGGTGCTGCAGGTGTGCAGGGCACACTCATCAGCAACCTGTCCCACCACAGAATCTCCAAAATCCTGTTTGCTTGTGCTGTGCATGCGCTTCATGGCTGTGTGGCATAACGGGGCAGTGCCCGCTCCACCTGGTGGGAGGTGCAGCTGAAGAGAGAAAGCGTAACCTTGTTTCAACAAGGGGTGCTGAGTTTATGCTGATAATATTTGGGTGTTATTTAACCCTCAGCAAAGTCCTCCCTCTCCTGCAAAGATCATTTTCCACCCCAGGGAGCATTTCCTGCCCTCAGGAGAACATTCGGCAGTGCTCTACTGGGAATTCATACACTATCTAAGTAGTTATTGTAAAGAAGGGAAAAGGGGTTCACCTGTACCTATCCAGGGACCATCTGAGCACAGTGTCAGCTGAAAAAAACCTCCTTGGAGAAAGCTCTAACGTAATGAATCACTGTAATCTGTACAAAGGAAGTTAATAGGATACTCTCATTCAAAAATTGTATTAGAAGACACTGATGACAACGAGCCCACATCAGTTGCTCTGCCCGCACTTCCGCTCTCTGCCATCCCAAATCAAGTTAAGGTGATACAGATGCACCTCTTATTGCTTTAGGGGAAAAATATGGCTTGTTTTTTCCTGAGGATCACAGGTAACTAATGCAATAGAGGCCAGGCACAGCAAAGGCAAAGCCCCAACCTTGGTACTGTGATTGCAGTGAGGTCAGTGAGGTATCCCCAGAACCCACCTTCAGGAGGGAAGGTCTCATGACTCTGCATGACAGGATGAAGGGTTAATGTGCACCAGCTGTAAGACTAGTTTGTGGGAGTGCTGCAGGTCTGTACAACTACGTGCTCATGTGCAAATAGAAACCTTGAATTTCCTTTACTCTTTTAGATTTTATTCTCTTGATTTTTAAGCCTGAATTGATGCATCTTCGACAAGCAAGGTCAGTTATTCGCTTTCACCACCATACCCACAATACCAAACTATAAACATAAGCCGTGGTGGTGGGTAAACAAAGAGACCCAAAAGACACAAACACAAAATTCAAACAAAACACTCACTTGTAAAGCCCAGAAGCTCCAATAAGGGGTCCAGTATGTTAAACATGATACAAACAAAATGGACTCAGCGTCCAGGTCTTGAAGCTGGTGAGTGAAAGTTAAGGCAACCTGGCAAGTGAAGAAGACAGGCAATATGGTAAAAGGAAGGACATGAGGTTTTAGTAGAATTACCTGTGTGCTAAGATGATCCATAGGAGATTGGTGTTAATTACCCACTGTTCCCACAGCTCTCCTGCGTGGAATATGCTGCTTACCCAAGAGCCCTTCACAGTTGCATTTAAGTGGTGTAGAAGCAGCCTCCCAGGGAGCATCGCTCAGAATGGACTGTCTCCAGGTAAGTATCACTCTATGGGAAGAAAACCAAGGTTATGTATTTAGTAGAGTCACTTGCGTGTATTTATCTCCCCAGAGATCATGGCTGCTCACCACCACTAAACTGCAGGCTGGCCCAAACTGCTTTCAAAGAAAGCCACCCCACTCTCAAAAAGGCTCCAAATTTTGATCTCTTAGTTGATGCAGTAAATATCCTTTCTGCCCTTGAGCTGAAAGAAGTGGGTGCTCTCGTCAGGCAGAGAACAACCAGAAGCACATCTCTGAAGCACATGATGTACTGAACTCTCTGGAGACTGCTAATGATGTTTGATTAATTTTCATTATCAGTATGAGCAAGCTTTGAGCTCTCTCTGCATCTGTCTTATTTAGAGTTGTCTTTTCTTTCTCAGTTAAATAGCAGCTTCTACAGACAGTGATCTAATTGTTCCCCAGCACCTGCTTGAAGCCATCCAAGTTAAGGATGGACATCAAGTAATTTGCAGTACACGTGATTTGGTCTTTAAGGCTCAGATCAAATAAAATGGAATAGCAGATCAGCCAGTAATTGAGGTACTGTGTAGGCTGATACTGGGGTCACAGAAATGCTTGGGCTAGATAACACTGAATAGTGGACTGAATCAAAATACACATGTTGTGGTCACTAAGAAGCAGGACAAACAGCCTTCTGGTAGATACCCTGAGCTCACAACCTACAGAATGCTTTCTGTCTATGGGGGCAATGAGCTTGTTGCAGTGGATTTTATACCAAGCCTTTGCAGTTCTAAAAAATCTCAGCAGCCAGGGCACACTGAGTTCAGTTGCTGCTGGTGAGGCAGAAGCCCAGGAAGGGTTATCTGCCATCACCTGTGGGACTGTCAGCATCCTCCAGTGCAGTGCAGAGAGCACCTCACGCTGAGCCCTGTGAGGGTGAACCCAGCTCCAGAGTTGGGTCATGCAGTCACAAAGAGAGGCACGAGGCAAGGGGTGCTCAGAGCACTGCAGTCAGAGGAAGGGCGCACAGGGTCTGGCTCACCAACACAGCCACGGTGCCCCTCTTACAGGCAGTTGCCGCTCCAGGATGTCCTGAACTCATCTTTATGCTACACATTTTTCAGCTATACCACCAAAACCATCAGCTCCAAAGACTTCTGCCTGGACAGCTGCTGGCTTGACTGATCTGTATTTGGCCCAAGGCTTCACTATTGCAGTGCCAGGAGGCACACAACTTTTGGAAGATTGGCAGGACAAGGTTCCCCACAACAAAAGCAGATCTTTCTCTCCGGAATATTAGTCAGAGCAACTCCTTACCATCTCCTACATGAAATCAGGAGTTACCCGAAGTGCTGTTAAATATTAATTCACTTCAGCATACATGGAGAAACAGCACCAGTGAAAAAAATATATAGTCTCTGCAGCTAAACCAAAAGTCATTCCCGACTAAATTACCAAGCAGCAGTGTGCAGTGTAAGTGGCAAATCAAACTCAGCCATTCTCCCTGCGTTTGGGTGATGGAGAGCTTAATGCCTCTGCTCTGACGATCACTATTTCAAATAGACCTTTTTTCTTTGTAAAATGCTCTTCATTAATTGAAGGAAGAGGCGTTGTCTGGGTTGAAAGTCAGAGCCTGGGCACGCTGTCAGATGTGATGAGGCAGTCAGAGGGAAGCTCGCAGGGAGCTGCTTTGCAGGGTGTTGTCATGGGAACAGAGCAAGTAGGGCATCCGCCGCTCGCTCCGTATCCTCCGCACAAACTCTGGCGATGCGGTGGCATAAAATCGATTCTGTTAGCAGCGCTAGGAGAGCCAGCTCTTAGGTTGTCTCTGTAGAGATTTAATCTGAATGAAGCACAAAGGCCAGAATCTCCCTTTATGTAAAAGTGATGTCACTCCCTCTGGTCTGAATGAAGTAAGACTTTTTGCCGTCTGAGTGAGCACCAAGGCACAGACATCAGTGTGGAAGGACTGACATTAAAAATACCTCGTGGAACCACAATTTCGGCTAAGATCCCTCCCAAATGAGTTCACCTTAGAAAGCAGTTACTCAGGATCATGTTTACTTAGATGACTTCATTTGATTTTAAGTTTTTGTGCACATTTTAGTTGCCTATGAATTTGACAACTGTAATGGTTAAGGGCAGCAGACAAAGGGTTAATCCTGGTCAGCGTGTACATCACCATGGTGTACAAGCTCAGAATACAAAATACTGCCATTGTGTCAATATTTGTGGTCATCTGAAGTACCTGAGTCAGTTTGCACAATGCTGTCTTTGAATGCAACTTACCTTCTCTATGCAGGTCTACGTATATGGAATTATTGGAATTTCTTTGTAAGAAATACCTTGTGTGATACTGTGGTTGCTAGGGATAAGCAATGGTTTCCTGGCTAAATAAGAATACAGAGATTCCTGCTCTTGCAATTATAAGGGATGAAGTATCTAAAAGAAAAAGAATATTGCTAATGTTACAGAGATCAGTGGAAGTAGAATCAAATGCAATAGGTAAGCCAAGATCTAAGAAAGGTTGAAAATGCCAACTGAAGAAAGGTTAAAAGAGCAAAATGTAATTCATTGCCTCCAAGATTTCACTTGCCCAGGTCTGCTGGCAAAGTAAAGATCTCCTAATTAAAGCAGGCATCTGCAGTGTAACTGCATTGCTGCCCAGGCCAGCAAGATGCTGAGTGTACACTCCTCATTTCCTATTGACACCGAAGTGTGAATGAGGGGCCCACATCCAGCCAGGGCTTGCTTGATGTGCGCTTTGGAAAAGTGAACAAAATAGCAGGCAAAGGAAGAAAACAGAGCCAATGCATGGAGGGCTTCCCAGTTTTCTTGTTGAGATTGTTGATTAAAGCCCCTTTGCTTTAGCCCCTCTGCTAACCTATAGCAACAAGTTTGAGAAAAGTAATGATAAAGTTTACCACAAAAAGGCCTGGTGTTATATCATAAACATAATCTTACCTTGCCTTTAACATATCTCTCACTGCCTATGGTATTTCCATGCAGGCTGATGCAAAGATTGGAATGAAATGGCTGGCACTGGGTAGAGCATGTTCTGGATTCATAGTGACTTCACTTTTAGTGCTGATCCCTTTGAATACAAACCAGGCAGCACAGATTTATTACAGTATGGGAAGGAAACTGTGGTTCCTTTTTGGGCATGGTTGCCTCTGCGCCTCTGGCAAAAGTTCTCTGAGGAAGAAGAACAGGGAGTACAAGACAAAGTGTTTGGAGCAGCACTGACCTTGTCTCTCCCAAGGGCAATGCATGCAGGGTGTCCGAGGTCCTGCTGGGTCAGGGCTGGCAGAGGCTATTAATACATTTTGGATTAAACAAACAAATGCAGAAGCTGCTCTTGATGCTGCAAGGGATGAAGCCAGAGTTGTGGATTTCAGACCATGGTTAAAGAGCTGAAGCCCCATTCTCACCTATAAGCTGCTGTTCCTTGTATTTGCAGTGTGTCTCCTTCACTGAAGGAAGGGACGTGCACCAGGAATTGCATTGATAAGAGCATGACATATGTCACTAATTCAAACCATAAGCAAAACACGGCACGCTCGCTCCTGATGTATGCAATATGGGGAGTCAGCTGCTCCAGTGCCAGAGTACTGACTGACCTTGCATTAGCAGGGAAGGACCTTGAACTCTTACAGCCTGCAGAAAAGTCAAGAGTGGATTCACTGAGACAGAAAGATAAAATAAATGCAGAGCTCTTTCAGCACTTCGCTCCATTTGCTTCCTATCATAAATATCAATACAAATATAGAAATACAGAGGTGAACAGTTTGCCTAGCTTGTCCTTTCCATATGCATGCATTTCTGCTGTGAAAGGCTTTATGTAACTCTCAACAGCAGATTGCAAAATAATGCCTCCGTTGTGGAAGGAAGCCACGAGCCATTACATTGCATTACTGTAATGCAATGGGTCTCTGAGGTGAACTATATTTGGAGAGCTTGCTTTTATTGTAAACCTTGTACCCCATCTACCCCACTGGCATCGATTTCTCTTTGTGATCTCCAGAGACCAAAGACCATAAGGACAGAATACCAGATAGACCTGAACGGACCCACTGGGGTTTTGTCCCAAAACAGAAACTCATCAAATAAAACCCTGCTGTTTATTTTAAGGGATGCAGTACCAGTAACAGAACATATTCAAACAGATGCTGGTGATCCATGTGCTGAAAGGTGAATTTCTCACTAGCTTAGAGCAACTGACTTTGTAATTAATTGATTCCAATGTTTCTTTGCTAAGTAAGGGGTGCCATCATTTTAATTTTTTAACTGAACATAGAGAATAGACAAAGAAGAATCTGCATTTATTTTGTTTTTCTTCTGTGCAAATGTCACATGGCTTTCATGTTGGCAATGACTGCAGAAGTGCTGATTCAATCACTTATTTACATAATCCCCTCAGATTTTTCTTTTATATTATTGTTGATAATCAACAGATTTTCTCAGATGGGAAAAAGAAGAGAAGCAGGCAAGTTCTGAATGTGAATAGGCTGAACTGACATAAAAAGGTGGTAATTTGCATTAGTAAAAAATAATCATAATGCAGATGATTTAAATTATGGTAAATACTGTCTATCCCTACCTGCCCTGAGGAACATCCACCTTGTGACAGTGAAGGCCTGTTCAGCTGCAGTGTGTGAAGCAACCCTACTAATTGTTTGGAACAGCACAGTAGAGTCCAGTGTAATTACCACTTAGTGCATAAAGGTACTTTTCAGGGAAAAGGTTTTAAAATACCTATATTCACATGTGAGTCAGTGCAGCACAGTAAGCAGGAGCAGAGACACAGTTTAGTGCCCTGCTGGCTACAGAGATGATATGACTTCGGGAAGGCTCCTGCAACAGGAAAGGAAATGCAGAAGCTCACTCTGAATGCCTGGAAATATAAAGCTCCCCTTCTGGGAGATTAGCTAGCTGAAAAGCAGTTATGGTCAGGGCAATAATTTAATAATTTTCTTAAAATCACCTTTGATTTACATTTTTTAGCTGTCTTTTCCCTTTTTTTTTTAAACTGTACTTTAATAATATTGCTTCTGATACTCGTGAGCTGACAAACCATTTTTAAAGAAAACCTGAAAAAAATCTAAACTTTAAGATAGGAACTTCCAGTACTCTTTTCTTAATAATTCATCCATCAGTTTAGTTTACTAAATCACTGCTTATTGTTTTCTGGGGGAAGAATGGACTCGTCTTCTAGAAATAATCTCCTGCAGCACCAAGAGCCTGTGGCTCATAAGTTCCCGTTTATTTTCTTGGAGTCCCTGGATTTGAGAAAGCTCCCAGACTGGGCTTGAAGGTCCCAAAGGCTGTTCCAGTCATCTAAATAAAAGTGCATTTATTACCTGTGTATCAGAACTCTCTGAATGTGTTAAAAAATTAGTTTATCAGGCTGTCTTTTCCTACACTGAACTCTTCCAAATGCAGTGATGCCTCTGAAACTGCTTATTATTTATTTCAGCTCAAAATGTGATCCGTGTTCTTCTAAAGATTCAGCATGTTTTTCAACTCAGCAGTCAATCCGCCTGTCGTAGACTGTGACCGTGGGTGGTGGGGAAGACACAGAGCCACCTTCACGCTTCAAAACACTTTCACTGCAGATACAGTCATTAAACAGACAAATTGTTTGGCTAAGGCTGAAACCTGATGTGTGCTCATTATAGTCTGCTGGCAATTTTCCCTGAATTTTAAATAAAGGTGTTTTGTGTTTCCATAGTAACTCAAGCTCCTTTGCTGAGATGCCCGATGTGCTGTTGGTATTACACAACTCATTGTATTAGAATGAAGTGAACAGCACGATTGAAAAGTAAACTGTATCTAAAGGATTACAAAATTACAGCCAATAACTGGGGGCTGGGGAAGGAGGGGGAAACAGAGAAGCTTTTGGCAATGTACAGCATTGCTACTTAGCAGTTTAGACAGAAAATCATAGAATAGTTTTGGTTGGAAGAGACCTTAAAGATCAGCCTGGTTCCAATACCCCTACCAGGGTCAGTGACATCTTCCACCACACCAGGTTGCTCAGAGCCCAATCCAACCCGGCCTTGAACACCATCAGGAATGGAGCATCCACAACTTCTCTGGGCAACATGTGCCAGTGCCTCACCATCCTCACAATAATTTCTTCCTAATATCTAATCTAAACCTAACCTCTATCAGTTTGAAGCCATTCCCCCTGGCCCTCTCAATACCTGCTCTTGTAAACAGTCTCTCTCCATTTTTCTTGTAGGCTCCCTTCAGGTGCTGGACTGGCTATAAGAAAGACACAAGGTATGAAAAGGAGGAGAGGGAATAAATGGGCTGAGTCACACAGGATGCTGTTCCTCTGTGAAGTGTGTCAGAGGAGCTGAGATGAGGCCACACAGTTTCCCAGGCTGGGCTCAAGCCCTTGCTTGACAGCAGCTGCCATGCCAGGGAGAGAGGCTGGATCCAGCTCTGGCAGCATCGGGTGGATTTGGGGTTCCTACACGAGTAAGGAAGACTTGTAGACTGCTTGATCTGCCAGGTCTTAGGGCTGGAAACACTGCTACTCACAAAGGTTGGCTGCCCTCTGCAAGGTGAACATAGCCCTCTTGGGCAGAAATAACTAACAATCACACAATGAATGGGGAACATTGCTGAATTTTAGGGATATCTTCTCAGGGAAACATCTGTCTATAAAATGCATGAAGATTTATACAATTTATATAACTGTATACTCAGATGTGGAAAAACTCGATTATGTGCCACTTGCACACCTCATTTAGAGTCCTACTAATCATCACTTCTAACCCATTTCAACAGGCCCAGGATCCAGGGAACTACAGGCCTGTGAGCCTAACCTTGGGTCCAGGCAAGGTTATGGAAGAGATCACCCTAAGTGCAGGAAAACCAGGGGATCAAGCCCAGCCAGCACGGAATAACGAAACGCAGGCCCTGCTTGACCAACCTGATCTTCTTCTATGACAAAGTGACCCACTTAGCAGATGAGGGAAAGGCTGTGGATGTGTCTATCTAGACTTCAGTAAAGCGTTCAACATTGTACCACAGTAGCCTCCTAGAAAAAATTGCCTGCTTGTGGTTTCGATGGGTGGACTCTTTGATGGGTAAAAAACGGGCTGAATGGCCAGGTCCAGAGAGTTGTGGTGAATAGAGTTCAGTCCAGTTGGTGGCTGGTCACCAGTGGTGTTCCCCAGGGCTCAGTTTGGGGGCCAGTCCTGTTTAACATCTTTATTGATGATCTGGACGAGGGGATTGAGAGCATCCTCTGTAAATTTGCAGATGACACCAAGTTGGGTGGGAGTATTGAGCTGGTCGAGGGTAGGAAGGCTCTGCAGAGAGACCTGGACAGACTTGATCAATGGGCTGAGGTTCCACACGGTGAAGTGCCAGGTCCTGCACTTGGGTCACAACAACTCCACACAGTGCCACAGGCTGGGGGAGGAGTGGCTTGAGTTCTGCAGAAAGGGACTTGGGGGTGGTGGTCGGCAGCCAGCCCAGTAAGAGCCAGCAGTGTGCCCAGGTGGCCAGGAAGGCCAATGACATCCTGGCCTGTATCAGGAATAGTGTGTCCAGCAGAACTAGGGAAGTGATCAACCTCATGTACTCAGCACTGATGAGGCCACACCTCAAGACCTGTGTCCAGTTCTGAGCCCCTCACTTTTAAAAAGACATAGAGATACTGGAGCATGTCCAACAAAGGGCAACAAGGCTTGTGGAAGATCTAGAAAACATGTCTTGTGATGAACGGCTGAGGCAGATGGGGTTGTTTAGCCTCCAGGAGAGGAGGCTCAGGGGGAATCTCGTCACTCTCCACAACCACCTGAAGGGAGGTTGCAGTGAGATGGAGGCTAATCTCTTCTGCAGTCCCTGTGATGAGAGGACCAGAGGAAATGGCCTTAAACTGACAGGAGAGATTCAGATTAGGTATTAGAAAAAAAAATCAGTGTTATTGTGGTCAGGCATTGGAACAGGTTGCCCAGAAAGGTGGTGGAGTCACCATCCCTGGAGGCGTGTAAGGGGCGTCTGGATCTGGCGCTGGATGATGTGGTTTAGTGGTTCAAGGGTTACAGTGGCAGTGCTGGGTTGGCGGTCGGGCTGGATGATCTTAAAGGTCTCTTCCAACCTGGACGATACCACGATTCTACAAACAGTTTAGTGCCGGCTGGCCCGCGCCCCGGAACCATCCTGCGGTGCCGCCGTTCCCGCGGGGCCGCCAGCGCGACGGACGACGTCTCACGTGAGGGCGGCGGCAGGCGGAAGTGATGGCGGCGGGCGGCGGGGGCCCGACGGCGATAGAGCGGCGATAGAGCGGCGGGGCCCGACATGGCGGTCCGCGGGGCGCGCCTCTGCTCGCTGCTGGCGCTGGCCGCGCTGGCAGGGCTGGGCGCCGAGGCCAAGGTGAGCGGGGCGTGGGGGTCGGGTCGCGGCGGTGCTCCCGGTACCGGGCCCTCCCTCTCTCCCTCCCGTCCCCGCCGCCCCGGGGGAGGCCGGGGCCGGTGTTTTCGGGAGGCCGGGGGAGCGGTGCCGGGCGGCCCGACCTGTCGCCTGCCCCGTGTTCTTCGCCGGCCTCGAGCTCTTAGCAATTGATGTCGCTTTGACGCGGTGCCCGGGGCCGCCGTCACTCAGAGCTACAGCCGGAGACGGGCTTCCGTTCCCGAGGGTGCCGGGGCTGGGCCGGGCTCCATCGCGGTGCCCCGCGGTACCGCGGGCTCGGCTCTCCCTGCCCGGCCCGGCCTCGCCCGGCTCCGGCTGCCTCTGCTGTTGGTCCTGCTGGGTTCACGTTTGGAACTGTTACCTCTTCTGTCAGGGAACATCGTGTCTTCTAATAGTAAGAGTGCTTCCTGTTGTCAGATTACCTGCGTGTCTGAGTTTTCTCCTTTTTAATGATAATCAGCTTCTCTATGGCGAGATCAGAAGTGACTCGGTGTGTGGTGTGTATTTACTCTGCTCTCGTGGGCCCCGCCTGGAGGGCTGTGTCCAGCTCTGGAGGCCCCGGCACAGGAAGGACACCGACCTGTTGGAGCAAGTCCAGAGGAGGCCATAAAAGCCATCATAGGCTGGAGCACTTCCCCTTTGAGGAAAGGCTGAGAGAATTGGGCTTGTGCAGCCTGCAGAAGAGGAGGTTCCTGGGTGACCCGATTGTGGCCTTCCAGTACCTGAAGGGAGCTTACAGGAAAGGTGAAGAAGAACTGTTTACAAGGGCCTGTAGTGGCAGGATAAGGGGGAGTGGTTTTAAACTGAAAGAGAGTAGGTTTAGATTAGATATTAGAAAAAAAAATCTTAACTGTGAGGGTGGTGAAACACTGGCACAGGTTGCACAGAGAGGTTGTGGGTGCCCCATCCCTGGCAGTGTTCAAGGCCAGGTTGGATGGGGCTTTGAGCATCCTGGTCTAGTGAAAGATGTTACTGCCTATGAATGCAGTAGAGTTGGAATTAGATGATTTTTAAAGTCCTTTGCAACTCAAACCATTTTATGATTCTGTGATAGTGCAGTCAAGGTTTTCCAATTGACCTCTGCCCACTTAGTGTTACTCTGACTTCGTTGTTCAGTGTAGAAGTTCATTACCTATACTTGTTCACACTTTCTTTTGTAACGCCACAAGAAGTTGCCTTGAACTTTAGATAAGCCATGTTCCCTTGTCTCTAATTATTTCCTCAAAGAAGTTACTCTGATTTGGGTTTGAGAATGCTTTCATCTGTAACTCCTGGCTGACCATCTGTGTTGTCTCCCTAGGGTTTTCTGTTCATGTGCAATTTGGGAAAGGAATGAATTATCTTGTTTTAATATACTAGACGAAGTGGTCTTTTTTTTGAAATTCCATTTTCCCCAGTAGTGATCTAGATGTTTTGGGTGCTTCTTCTTTTTTCTTGTCCATAACAGTTAATTCTCCTCACTTCTTTGTGCAGTGCCTATTATTGTTTATATAAATGTTAATTTGTTTCTCTAAAACTGGCTTTGACAAGTTTTCATAGTTTTTCACCTTTACCTTGCCTTTGTTTAAAATTCCTGTTTTGTACTTTTTCTCTACCACACAATAACCTGTGGCAGTTTAAGACAAGAGGACCACAGGTTGCACTATTCACTCCAGTAGTTTTCCTTAGAGAGTTGTTTCTCTTGTGGGCAGGAAGGACAGAATTATCCACAGAGGTTTCTTTGCCACTTACATTTGGGTTTAGTATCCTTTCATTCATTTTGAGCTCATCACTGTGTCTGTTATGCAGCTGCCCTCATAAGCTGAATGGTTGAGTAACCAGCATCAGCAACTTCTGCATGTGTATTTTTTCTTATAAAGAAGAATGATCTTAAATTCCGGATTTTTCTCTAGAAGAACACATCTCTATCTCAAATAATAGTGTTGTTTGACAAATTGCTCTGCTCGATTAGTAATTTTGAAGGGTTGTTCTTAAACTTGTAGGAAATCCTGATTAAGACTATACAAAGATACTTGCAAGTAGCTTGTGTTAAATATTTCATGTATTGTGTGAAGAGTGTTTTCTGTATCCTTGGTTACTGATGATAATTTGTTCTAAGCATGTTGTTTACTTTATAGAATTCCGAAGATGTCCGGTGTAAATGCATCTGCCCTCCTTACAAGGACCATTCAGGCCATATTTACAACAAAAATGTCTCACAGAAAGACTGGTGAGTGTGTGTACCATACAAAATTATAATAAACCTTGCTGGTTAAACATTTGTTCTGTGGTGATTATATGTGACTCTCCTATGGTGGTGCCAGGAGAAGTCACATCTGTTGCATAACTTATTGGAACTTTTCTTTCACAAGTACTCCAGAATTCAGCTCTAGCAAGGAATAAGTCTTGAAATCCATGGGTTTTGCCCTGTCTTCTGTTTTGGTTTGCTTGCTTGCATGTTTAGTTGTGTATTTAGACTTGGAATTAGTAGATGGGAAGAAGGTGGTATATTTTGAACCCAGTGATTTGAAATGATGTGAAGGCAAGGAAGCACAGACCTGGAACTGGGACTCAGGAGAGTTGTCTCTGCTTGCTCCACTCTTGAAATCCATCCAGTCATTTAGACTCTGTTGTTTCTGAAGGTCTGCATTGCTCTGAATAGCAGCCAGACAGTGCAGGGACGTGACGTGGCCTGAGCCATCTGACAGCACATTTTTGGGGAGAGAGACAAAGGTCTTGCATCTCTATGCCTCAGCAAGGTGCTCTGTTATATCATTTAGGCAGCTGTGGCATGTCAGGCCCTTCTCCAAGCTGAGGACTGATGTGCCTGGCCATGGATGAGAGGTGGGGGAGAAAGGGAGCTGACAGTGGTTTGTTACATTGGCCCAGCTCCCATGTGTAATTTCACCTGGAGTGTCATTGCCTGTGTGAATCATCAGTTAAAATACCATGTTTTAGAGTTGTATTGTTCCTGGAAGTGCTCAGAGATTCTTAGGTCAGCCTATTAAGGCGTGACATACTTCCTGATGTATTGACTCTTCTTCAGTTACATTAAGAATTGATAAAAAACTTTTCAGTCTGATGAGTAGCAGCAGGTTGGCATCTTGGTTATGCAAAATTCATGCCCCTAAGTAGGCCCACAAAAATAATTATAGAAATAAAATCAGAGATATGATTTGATAGATATGGTATCTACAGAGATATGTAGAGCTGTGCCTTGACTTATTAAATTACTTCCAGAAGAAGTGTGAGAAACAAGGCTGTGTATTTTGTTCTGAACTAATAAACATAAAACACAGTGTCAAATCAAAATTATTATTTTTGTCCCACATTATTTACTTAACATGATTACTCCTACTATGACAAATTAAGTTGCAGCAATGAAACATGTTGATAGAATTCCAGCTGCAGCAGGCATTTCAGAGTAGCACTGGTACTGGTTTTATTGTTAATTCCCACTCTACAAGTGAAAGTGGATTTTTTTTTTCAGTGGGTACTGCTTAGTGTGGGCCTTACTAGCAGAAAAGACCCTGTTTCCCATTAAATCAATATTAGTACTCATTGAAGTAAAAATTACCTTTGAAGACTTGACTAATTTTATGATGACAGGCACTGTTGCATATGGGATCTCAAAAATCTATTTGATTACCTTAAATCTTGTTTTGTTGAGATTATTTCTTAATGAGCATGTGGGATGCTTTATCTCTTTGATCTTCTGTTTGAGATATCTTCTTGCCACTTGTAAAAGACTTGATTGCTAGTTTATGTGCAACAAAACGAACAAATTCAGTGCTGTACTTTGGCTTCTGCATCAGTAAGGTAATCTGCATGAGGTAATCTGCATCAGTGCAAGATTAGTTATGGAATAGAACTGGCTGGTGTGCACCATTCTTTAGGTATTTGATCAGTTAGTCATGAGACAAGCCAGATCAGTTTTTAGTGTCTTTATGAATTATGTACAGTATAATGACTACTTACTGCTGGCTTGTCCAGACATAAAATGAAAATTTAATGTTTAATGTTGAGCCTGTTATGTGCCTCATGATATTCTTATTTGGATGCTTCAGTTCTCTCTCTTGGAATGGTCTGTCCCTTGGCTTCAGGCTGGCAAACAGCACGTTATGTGAACATCAGTGTGGGCTGGGGTGCTCTGACACCACTGAAAGCACTGACCCTCCTGGAGTCAGGCTTGGAACTGTTCCAGGCAGTCCCATCCTGTGCTGGGGAAGCAGGGTGGTGCCCAAGTGTTTACAGGGTTAAATAACCCACTTCCAGAGCTCAAAGTACAAACACCCACCCTCTGCAGGCGCTGGTGTAGAGGCCTGCAGTGGTGTCATGGACATGGGGGGAAGGAGGACGCCCTGTCCATGAGCTGAGTGAGCTAGAAACCTGCCTGTGCAGGAGCTGCCCTTCTGACAAGAGCAGCTTGCCTTGGAAAAACTACTTTCTTGGTGCTGTTACTGTGTGTGCAAGGGAGAGGGTGGTAATGTAGAGGCAGGTGGGTGGGAAAATCGTTTAGAAAAGTGTCAGCCTTTTCTGTATTTTCTTCTAAACTTGCCCTGGAATCACTGTCCAAGAAAACACATAATCTCAGTTCTAAGGTTCTGATAGATTTTACACTTCCTAGCAACTTGAAACACTGAACTGGAGAGAAAAACCTGTTGACATTAGTATTTTTATATTCTCAGTAACTACTGTACTTAAGCTACGTGCAAGATTTCTGCAGAACTTGTGCAGCATATTGATGCAAGCTTCCAGTCATAGGAACAGCAATTGCACTGATTATAATCCACATGTATTTTTGATTTTGCAGCTTGAATGCTGCACTCTTCCACAGAGCAGAATGTAATTCAGCTTTCACATAAATAAGAAAGATAAACCTTTCAATCCCCTCCAGAGGCTGTGACTTGGCACTCAGTAGTTGTAGTTATGAAGAAGAAATGCAAAGAAAACAGTGCCTGGCTGTGTGTTTTGCAGCATTGTAATTTAGCCCAGCGGTGTTGAGTTCTAGGCTGCTGCTGTCGCTTCAGGCAGGATAAAGGCCAGGATAAGGGCCAGGATAAAGGCAAAACAGGATTTTAGTTTTGCCAGTGGTCTGGAGAGACCCTGGCGTCTGAACTCTGAATAACCAACCTAAGTCAGCAGAAAGACTGAAATTACCTAAGTTGTTGTTGGAAGCAGTTGTCTCATGGCAGCTGGATTTTAGTACTGTGGTATAGAGCACCCATAGTATTGTCAACCACACTTTTTGACGTGGGATTGACATACATTTTGTAATCTTTTAAGTCAAATTGTGCTTTTGCTGAAAGCTGAATGCTCTTTATTCACTATCCTGAGAAACAACCCATCTGACCTCCTTTTTTTTTTCTTTCCTTTTTTTTTTTTTTCAACTCCTGTACCTTGTGATGACAAGAAAAAAGAACTTCAGTTCATGAATGTCACAGAGAGGTTAATCTCCCTTCAGAGAGTGGAAGGATAGAATAAGGCTCTTTTGAGTATGATGAAGGAAGAAGTGGAATTAATAGCTGGAATTTACTTGCATCCATCATGTCAGTGTCAAATAATGCATTTGTGCTGGATTCATATCCTTGGACTTGTTCTGCTAACAGCTTTAATACTTTCACTGAAAAATGAAAACACTGTATTGAGACAGAAAGCTCTTAAAACTTGTCTAGCAGCTTGTCAATAGCTGAATATCTTGTCTAAGTGAAATAATTGTGGAGCAGGGATTTAGTTATACCTCCAGTTTAGAACAACTGAACTTAAGCAAAGGTGGCTTCTCAGCTCCTGCAGCGTAGTGGAACAGCTGAGATAAAACCAGCTCAAAACTGACTGGGCAGTTTCTGTCTTTTCTTCAGTGATTGTCTTCACGTGGTGGAGCCTATGCCTGTCCCTGGGCCTGATGTAGAAGCCTACTGCTTACGTTGTGAGTGCAAGTATGAGGAGAGGAGCTCTGTCACAATTAAGGTAAATGTGATTTTGTTGGCATATATGAAATACTTCAACTGTTTAGTAAATATGTCTGTTGTCTTTTAGAGAAATATTCTTTTCAAAGGGAAAACTTTTCTAAAGCAGCCTAAGATTGAGCTTTTTTTCACAGTAGTTGCTCACAGTTTATCTTGAGTGGTAATAGTAGTGTCAAACTATAGCTGAAGAAGCGATTTTGAGACCCTTTATTGAAGATCATTTGAGATTAGGCTTTACACCTGGCTAAATGCTGTTAAGCTTTGGGCTTTGTTTTTCTGATTATTTTAGGGGACCTCTCATTACTTGTCTGCCTTACTTGCTTGCTATAAATTTCCTTTATACATTGGCAAGATAAAAAGAGCAAGATTGTCCATGTTTGTTCTAACAGGTGTTTTCTGTGTTCTTTACATTCTTGTCCTATTGGAGCCATTGAGCCCTGGACTGGGTGAATAGATTGTGCAGTGTATCTTATGGTCTTTGATAACACAGACCACTTTTTTTGCTATTTTAGAAGTTTGGTATTTTGTTTTGTGTTCCCATTTTGCTTGGTGACTGAATGCAGATCTGTCCTAGAGAATGGACATCACTGGGTGATGCCCCAAATTAGTAAGCCCACTTTAATGGTCAGACTGAACAGTTGTCTTTGTTGAGGTGAGATTTATAACACTGAATTGTTTTAAGAGGGATCACATAAGATTTTTAGCAAGCTCTCACTAAGAGGAACTGTTTCAAGCTAATATACATCTGCCCCAAACCCTATTAATACCAGGTTGTAGTTTGTTGGTTTTCCTCTCTTCGTGGGTTTTAAGTCATCTGGTGACGCTACCAGAGATTAGACATTGGGTGTACTCTTCTTTTGGTCCTTGTTGTGAGACTGTGGGAAGAATGTCATAATCCTGGTAAACTGTGCTTGCATTATTTAGGTAACAATCATCATATACCTGTCTATTTTGGGCCTACTTCTTCTGTACATGGTGTACCTCACACTGGTGGAGCCTATACTGAAGAGACGTCTCCTTGGACATTCACAGCTCATACAAAGTGATGAAGACATTGGGGTGAGTTCACCAGTGTGTTTGTGTACTTGGTGAGCATGAAGATTGGGATGTTTAGTTGATAGAAAATTATTTGGGATGAGCAGCTTTTTTTTGCCAGGCAGTGTAAATGCTTTCCCTGAAGGGAGAGCATAAAAAAAGCTGTGTAGTGACTTCTGTGAAGCCATTCTTTCATTTTTCACTGGGCTAGAAAGTAGTAAGGGGGGAACTGCTTCAGTTATCCCAGCTCTAAGCACAGATTATTTTCACAGAGAAGAAGCTGTAGGAATGGAGGTAAGCATATATGTAGGAGTACAACTTAAGTGTTAGTGATCCAGAGTCTTGCTGGTGATCACATTTACACAAATTGCTTACTGCTCAGATTGCTCTGTGCAAAAAGGAGTGGTTCCATCTTCTTTTGCTCCAGTTTGAATTTGTTGATGCTAAAAATTCAAGAAGAAATTGCTATAATGAAGTAAAGTAGTGATTGATGCAGAAATAATTTCTTAGTATTGCAGCTAGAAATCAAAATGTGACAGTATATTCCAGAACAACCTTTTCTGGGAAGAAAAGGGGAGTAGTCCATTAGTGATGCAGTTCCTGTCATTACTGGCCTTCCTAATCTCCAGCACTGGGTAACAATCATGTATTTTTGTTGTGAAATCAAGGCACATAAAACACAGCTGATAAAAACTATTATCTAGGAAAATGCTTAATTTTGAATACTTAATAACCCTCTTGCCAAACAGCAACACCTTTTAAAGTGAAGATGCCTTATGAGTATGTCCCACTGTTTCTGAAATTCCTTGTGGATTACATATAGATATGTTGCAACTATCTTTGTATTGACACCATAAGATTTTCCCTACGTTGTTACTTAGGGAATTTTGGGTTGAGGGGTTTTTTATTTTTTTTTTACTTATGCTGTATGCTATGGCTCAGACAAATTTGTACCTTAAATGAATTATATTAATACCACCAAATCTGGGTTAAAATCTTTTGGCTGTAGGTGGAAGAAGTGAAATAAGTCCCGTGGCACAGTTCACGTGAACTGCAGAATGAATTTACCTTAAAATCTGGGTCCATCTTAACCAATGCTGTGTTGGCCTGAGCTGTTCTCTGACCTGTGCCTGTGGAGTCACTAGTGCTTTTATCTGCAGTGATGCTTGGAACAAATGACACCTCATGTCCTTGCTTACTTCAAGTTGCTCCTTTCCTGTTAATCCTCCACCTGTTACAGTGAATGTAACATAATTTAAGGTCCCTCATACTCATCCTTGCCTTCCCTCTTGCAAGTTCTTGAGTATTCTTGTCACACTTTGGAAATACCATGCACACTGATTTTTGTGGCTGAATTTCAAGCGAGTATGTTTACTCTTTCTCGTTGCCTGTTGATAACAGTGGTAACTGATGAATGTAAGCCACTTCCTTAGTCCTCTTTCTTATTAAATTCTTTTTTCCCTTTGTTGTCTACAGAGAAATTGAGAGTAGCTAGCCTTTGAGCTGAGATTCTTGTTTATCAGGAAGGCCAGTACCATCCAGCTTGTCCTGCGTTCTCCCACCACCTGTTCTATGGTAGAAATGTGGTGTTATTGTGGTTTTGTTTCCCTGTGAATGAAGGGATCTGTCACCTGTTAAATGCCTGTTCTAGGTATATTCAACTCTACAACTTTTTGTGGTGAGATTACAGCTCTTCTGGTCATGGATTGTCTCTTGTTCTCTGAGCATATTTATTTGAGGCTCATGTGTGGCTTTGGAACTTGTAGCAATCACTTCAATAGGTATTGTTGATGATAATCTCTGTACAACTAAGAACTAGCACTGAGCTGCTCTACACAGTCATGTCACAAATAAAGTAGCCATTAAAATGAATGTCTTCAAAAGTGTTCTGGAAAAAAAAAGGACTATGACATGTAGGCATTCAAAAAGACAGTTATTTAATACAGGACATAATTACATTATTTTTCATTATGCATTGTATATATGATGCTTTCTGACATAGCCTTAGCAGCATGTCTTTGGACTTTGTCCAAAACAGTTTGGTAGACCTGAAGGAGTTCTATCAAAGCTCAGTTCCAACATTTACTATTTATAACTTTGTTATATTTCCTAGAAGGAAAATAGAGCTTTGCAGGTACTGCTAGAAAACAGACAGAGTAAATATAAAACAAGCACTGGGTTTTTGTTGAGTTCTGTCACTTAAACAGCTGTATTGACACTGTGCTTTTAGACAGCTCAGTACAATAGGCTTAGTTTGGTAAACATCAGAGTGTGTTGGTTTTATATAGAAACTCTGTGTGAACATCCTGAACTGCCTGGCAGTAAATGCCCAAGAGCTGGCAGAGAACTGACTCGGAGATTCATTTTTAAAGTGAAGTGCATTCATGACTGGGAGGCTCCCAGTGCCTGGGTCTGTCCCTCCAGCTTCTAATGGATGCAAGACCGTGGTTCTAAACCTGCAGCTCACCATGGCATCTCTGGGCAGCAGATGATTGATTGACAGTACAATGAAGTGTGGTCTATTTGGGAAACCTGTGGAAGTTACTGCGAATGAGAAATTGAAGTACAGTTCTAACTATTAAAAAACTTACTTAGTCATTGTTACTGACCTGCTTGTTGAAACAGCTTGTTTATCCTGAAAAAAAAAAAACCAACCAAAAAAGACAAAACCAAACCAAACCTTTGGAACAAAAGGACACAAAAGACTAATGTGGTTGCTCTGTGGAATCGCTGGGGCCTAACTATTGACTTTTGCCATTCCAGGATCACCAGCCTTTTGCAAACGCACACGATGTGCTGGCTCGTTCTCGGAGCCGCGCCAACGTGCTGAACAAAGTGGAGTACGCCCAGCAGCGCTGGAAGCTGCAGGTCCAAGAGCAGCGCAAATCTGTCTTCGACCATCACGTTGTGCTGAGTTAATTGTGTCTCAGTAAAACAACTCCAGGGAAGTAAAGTGGACTAATGGAAAGAGCTGACGTATGTCTTCCTGATCCTGCCAATTCAGAAGAGTTTTCTTGAATGATTTGTTGTTGATTTAAAAGAAATAAAGAGAAAAAGTGTTTGAACTTTGAAGGAGTGTACTGGAGTGGGAGCAGTTTTAAAAGATTAGGTAACCAAAAGCTAAAATCTTTACATTTTCAAATGGCTTTTACTAACGAAACTGAAAAGAAAACAAGCCCTAAGACCTTGGGTTGCCACTGTGGTACATTATTTACAGTTGTGACTTTATGGTGGTTTTTAACTATATATTTCTCTTTACTATTTATGTGGTTAAAAAGTACCTGGGAACACAGTAATTACTTACAACTCACTAATCACTTTATGTAAAGACCTTTTGTAAATATACTTGGATTTTCTGCTGATTAATGCTAGGTACTGGAAATCGAAGTCTTGCAGTGTAGTTTTCATATCAGAGAATGAAATCCTGCTTGGCTGTATTCATCATTTGGTTTCTTGCACTCGTACCTTCAAGATGCTTGTATGGCAAGTGATGTCTGCAGATTTAAGGTAAAACATAATGGACACTGACTCTTTGAGCTGCATATTTCAAGTACTGTGATGTAGATAAATTCAAATGCAGTGCACATCAAGACAGTGTTATTTTGTTCTATTTTGCTTTAATAGCTTAATATATTGTAGGTGTATGATAGCTCTAAAAAAAATTTTTCCCTTTCTTTTCATGGGTAAAGTCTCAGGAGTTAGTATATGATGAAATATTTATTATAAAGATCTTCCTGCATTTGTCTGGATTGATGGTGTAAGGCACATACTTTCTCTAGCACCTGTCATCTTGGGAGTTAGGTGTATTTTTTTATCTGTGACTCTGTACTCATCTCTCTTAAGAGGTATACAGTTGCTAGATGACTAACTTTCATATATCCCCTTTGGAATGTAACAATTAAAGATAAAACTGATTTTTGAAAAATGGATCTGCATTATCAGTTTGTCATCATTTTTCTCCCTCTTTATGCTGCACGCAAATCCCAACTATAAAAGTACTCCTCTAAAAATGCTTCAGAGTAGAAATATGGACTTACTGAGTGGTTAGATAAAGAAAGGCTTATTGAATTGTTAATTGAAAAAAAATTTTAATCCCTGACTCAAATGGAGCTGTGCATATGTAGGTACATTATTGTCTGTTACCATTTTCAATTCCAGTGTGGAAGGAAGTGGTATGGAAGAGTACGATATGTTTCTGGGTGCACTTTTGGCTTGCTTAGTTCACAGCCTGGGGGACAGACTATACCTGTACACCTCTGCCACATCAGGGGTGGAGACACCGTTGTCCCATAACATCTGTATTGACCGAGCTCTTTTGCAGATACAGCACTTCATTCTCATGTCAGTCCTGTAATCTTCCAAAACTGAGTTCATCTGGAGGGATTTGTACCAGATGGCTAATTGGTGGATGCACAGGATTCTTCCTTTAAATTTAAAAACAAACAAACAAACAAACAAACCCCACGAAGACTGACGGGAAAAAAATATAAAAACAAGCTTGGGTTCGAGATCGTGTGTTCGACATCCCGCCCCGATGAGTGGAATGTTGATCAGTGGATATTGTTATGACAGTCATGTACTTAGGGTCCCCTAAGGAAAAGTAGTGCAATTTGTTTGTTGAGCATGTGCCTCTCTACCAGTCCTGGCAGATGTTCTACCTCTTGGCTGCCTTTTTGACGAGGCCTGAAGCTGGTGTGGGATGGAGGATGCCAAATACAGCATTGTGGCTTCACACAAGGGCAGCAGCAGGAGCAGAATGTTTCCTTGATGGCTGGCAGTCTCAAGAAGACAAGACTGAGTGTATGTAGCTCTCTTGGTAGTAGATCAAGTGCTTCTTAATCTTACAGTATCTTCTGAAATTTTTAAGCTAAACTGGTTTTGGTTTGGGATTTTTTTTGTGTGGTTATACTGATAGAAGGGCCAAATAGTGGGAATAATCTAAAGTATTGAGGTAATCCTGTAAAATGTGGGAATTTAGAGGATGGGTGTCCTATTTCTTTGCACTTGTACAATTGGACAGCTATATACTGATATAAGTAGCATCTGTATACCTGTATACATGGGATTATACAGACTGATTGCTCCATACTATATTTCTGAATTTAAGCAAAACTTCAAAATGTTTGTCTTGCTGCTGATTGCTCTCTGTATTCAAATCTTACCTCTTCTTACATATATTCACCTTTTGTATGGTGTTATACTTCCTAACAATAAGGGAATTTCCCAAAATTACAATAGAATGCAGATTAAATTTGAGGGTATTAAGCTACCTAGTATCCTCACCTCTAATGGAGACAAATCCATCACAAGTTTCCTCTTAATGAATGCTGTTTTTCTGTGTTGAAAATTTGCTTATGCCTTGATGGTGAATATTTACCTAAATTCTAGATGATTGTTATATTTAGACATTGAAGTATGACATGCCAATAAATGAAAATAGTGCTTTAGTAAACTGTAACAGAATGTATACAGGAAGTAAACAAAGTAGGCTCCTAATACTTTTTCAGGTAATCTGGATGTATTCAATAACAGTTTCAAAATTTCTAGCCCTTGGTGCCAAGTTTTGTTGCCATCATAGCTGTGGTGTGGGTGGAAGAGCCCAACCAGAAATGAGCAGATCTAACTGTAAGCTACTTTGCATGTTGTCAGTTGACTATAAATTGCAGCAGTCATTGACTCAGCGGAACAAGCGACACAATTCAGGTAAGAGACTTGCATGTTGCTGTATCTAGCCAAGATCTTCACTGAATATCAGTGTTTTTGAAAATCACTCCTGCCAGCCATTCACTAACAATGCTTCTATAGCTCTTTAATGAATCCTGTTTAATATGATCTCTTATTTAATAAGGTGTAAGAAAAATGGAACATTAATTTCTTTTTTTTTTAAATATCATTCAGATATTTTCAGGTATTCATCACTCTTAAAATAGCACGTCTTGTTTCCTTGGATTTTACTTCCATCTGAAGATTGGTGAGTCTCTGGTCTAAGAGGAAAACGTTCCTAACACTTGAATTTTGCACTTTGTGCTGGTAGTAAGGCAGCAGGTAACTGTTTTATGTAACACTGTTGTCCAGCAGAAGTGTCAGTACTAAGCAACAAATCCTGCAAGTATCTCTTCTTGAGGAGTTGTGTTGGTTTTGATTTCTTGCTCTGTAATGATGTTTTGCTGTAAGTTTTTGTTTTGCTATGTAGCAGGCTTTTTCCTCAGACAGTGTTTTTAAGTTGTTAGCAGTAGAAAGTTTTTAGACAATAACCTGTGTAAGTAGCAAAAGGAAAGATGACTGGCTATTGTTTTGATTTTACGATGAGTGTATATTCACCTCTTGTTTTTTTTGCATGCATACTAATGTGAAATGGATGTGTGTTCATGCTTTTAGCCTACCTACAGAAGTACCTGTTTAAGATGCATGTGACTTTCACTCATGTCTAACAGCACACTATAAGTGAATTCTTAATTCATTGGATTTCTGTCGTGAAATCTATGTGCACTAGAAAAAGAGACAACACTGAGTTCAGAGGCATTTTCATAGAATATGTTGAGAGAACAGGTCCACACTGAGTAAAAAATTCTCTCTGTATAAACATGGCAGGTATGAAGTCATTAGAAAACATTACAATATCCCCCTATCCTTGTGAAGGATTCAGGGGATCCCATTTATGTTATTGGAGCTGTGATTGGAGCATTTGAAGCTTTGCAAGATTTTTGTGAGTATGGAATCTAGATGTGTCTAGTAACCTAGCTGAATGTTCAGGTGTGGATTCCATTTTAGAGGATGTAATATAACTTAAGTGCTTTAGACAGCAATGTACAGATGTGCAAGTGGATGGTGAGTAAGAACATTTTTGGATAAATTCTGTGTAGGCAAGTATTGCCTTCAAGCTGTAAGGATGGCTCACAGTAATTCTTTAAAAATTAACTAGTAATTTCAAGTGTATTTTAAGTAGCTATTAGGTGACAGTCATTACATTATCAGCACCTATGCTGATATTTAGCTGTTTGAATAATGATATTGAGAAGACACTATAATGTAGCTTCCTATAAACCATTGCAAGATTATCTTTGTAATAAATCTGTAAGGGTGATTTAAACAGTTACACCTGCTGTAATGCTGCTCTGAAGAGAGGATATGGGGTTTTAGTAGGCCAGTCTGAGTCAGAGCAGTGCCCCAACAACTGTCTGCAGTCCTTTCTTAGTATTACTAAGACATATATTTTTTCCTTTAATATTGATTATTTTTATTTATTTAGTCCTCTATCAATAGGATTGTATTTAGTATTTCATATCTGTGTTTAATCTGCAGGTGAGTGCAGGAGGAGCATGAGGACCCAAGGAGATGTTAGGCTTAGCAGAAATTCTCTCTTCTTTCTAAATTCTCTAAACTTCTTTTAAACTTTTTTATGTTGAGTGGATGTAGTGCCTGACAGACATGAAACTAAGATTGGGATAGCAGAAGCTTTCCATCTATTTAAGATAGTATGGTGAATGAGACATCAAGTGAACAGAGAGAAAAAATGATTTGTCTTTGAAGGCTTTTTGTTATGAATAGGGAGTCTTTTACTGCAATTGTAGATTTAATTTTTTTCAGGAGGAGAAGGGGTGGAGAGAATGTCTCAGATGTTGGCCTGCTTTGTTTATTGTCTACAGACATGTAAGTTTTGGTGGATTTGGAGCAAGCTAGACTCATGTGGAGTACATAGATTCTCTTAATTTCTAAATCTGAGGTGAAAGGAGGCTGCTTGCTCTTTCCTGTTGTGAATTATTTTAATCAGTGTTGTTGACTTACACTTTCTGTTTTTTTAAACGGCAAATTGTTTGCTCTATCTAATGATCTTCTAACACCTGTCTGAAATGTCACAAATGCATTCAAAATCTCTTCTGGAAAATGCCAGTGAGGCCAAGTGTTGGTAGGTCTGCATGAGGTGTTTTTATCACTATTCAGTAAGAGTGGTTTAAACTATTATGTAACTGTGTGTTTACAGGTTAAATGCAGAACCTGATGGATGGCAAAAGCTACTGTAACCTCATCTGTACCGAGACCCAGCGCATACAACTGGCCCGGCCTTTCTGTGCCGACCCACTGGTCACATTCCATGTGCACCCAGAAACACCAAACCAGGTCACTTGCTGTGAGGATTTGTCATTCCTTCCTTTCATGTCTGAGCATCTCATCACGGAGAACTTCTACAGTGAGCCCTGTACCTTTCCCTACCAAATGCCCCATTCCAATTTCCACAGAAGTGAGTATTCCTACGGGCCAGCTTTCATCAGGAAGAGGAATGAGAGGGAAAGGCAGCGGGTTAAGTGTGTCAATGAAGGCTATGCTAAGCTGAGGCATCACCTGCCAAAGGAATACTTGGAGAAACGGCTCAGCAAGGTAGAGACACTCCGTGCTGCAATAAAATACATTAGGTACCTGCAGTCTGTTCTGTACAGTGATTCTGTGGTGGCAGGAAAAAACGTCATGGAGCCAAGCCAAGCTCCAAAAGCAGTTAACAAACAGAACCAGTTTTTGCAGGCGATCTAAAGTGTTCCAAACCAAGCAAAAGGTACCGTGTCTGGGAGCGTAGTAGCCACTCCATTAATGACGTGAGTCTTCCTGGCACATCTTGGGAGCAGCTCGGAGCACACGTCAGTGTCAGCCCACACAGGAGCTTTAGTTTTGCAGATAGTAACTAAACTTAGATACGAAAAAGACCACTGGGAAAATCTCAGCTGAATGACCTAAGTTAATTCATGAAAATCAGGAAGCGTTTCTAAATTTGTCACCAAGCTAAAAATGTAGCACCTATACGTGTGAAGTAACTGTATGTATCATCACAATCTGCATGCTTTAAAATAAAATCTTTCTACTGATGGGACTGAGATTCTTCTCATTTTTTGTAATGTTACTGATTTACTCTCACATACACTTTATTAAAAGATTCATGATTGCCAATGCTTCTCTTAAAAGACCCTTTTAAAGGTTCCAAGGAGTGTTATTAGATGCCAACAGAAAGAATAACTTAGTTTAAAGGGGAGAAATAGAGTAGGGTAGCAGCTTTCTGCAGCACAGTTACTGAACATAGGAAGATCATTAAGTTTTGCATGTGCTGTTTCATTGTTTTCTTATTAATGAATATTTTAATCACACTGAAAACTATTGACTTAGCCTAATTTTGGTTGAAAATTGGATTTTTATTCGGATGTCACTGCCCTTAAAAATTACTGGAACTGCTCACCCGATACGCTGTATAAAGAAGGCTGGGAAGGTCTTGGCTATGGGGGAAAAAACAATCCTGCAACAGAAATTTTTTGGGACTTTCACTGATAATGGTTGAGGTCTGGGGTGGTCTTCCCCAGCCTCCCAGTCTGTTCCTCTGTACTAGTGATGGTTTCAGTCAAGTGTTGTAGAATAGATTTGTATGAAGATGATGAAGAGTTTAGCTCACAACTGGTAAAAGTGTTCTTAACATTTGCTCTGCGTAAGGGGATCGTATGATTGATATTGAGCAATTCTGCTGACAGCACGAGAGCATGTAGCACGCACAGCAGAATGCACAAAAGAATGGTTACAGACTTCTTAAGTGATGTATCCTTGTCTCTAATTGCAGTCATCCCCCCGTTACGCTGTTTTTATAGCAGTGAATTGGAAAATGCCTACAAAAGGCAATTGAGCATTCCAAACACACACTCTCCAAAGAAACCCACAATCACAAAACCAAACAAACGACAAATCAAACCCCAGTTGTTAACTCTGTTTTAAGGAAGAAAAGAAGATTAGGGATCACAGCAGAGGTTAACAGGTGAATTTCTGCTTTATATTCTGTCATGTTTTTGATAGACATGTTGTGGGAAAGGGGTAGAATTTGTAATCCTTCCCCCTTAGTGCAAAAGGAGAAAGTTGTAAAGCGATTTGACTTTGGTTTACCTCAGCTTCAACCTTTCTTTTCATATTTCAAAGCAATTTACTTGTCATGCCCTGTGGTGGCGGGCTTTTTTTCCCCCTTAAATCTGAATTGTGGCTTTGATGCTGTTTTTATCCTGCGAGAGTAGGCCTAGAGGACACTGAGCTCTCTTATAATCCTTTCTCTGCCCCTGCAGTCTTTCAGTGCAGTACCTAAATCCACACGAACACTGAGCGAATGTGTGGCAGACAAATGGTCCTCTCAGTAGTCCTGTTCCACTGGTTTTTAAGTAGTAAGGTCAGGATGTCCAATCCTGGAAGTAACAACTATGGCAACCTCCATAGCAACCAGGAAACACTGGCAGCAAAAGGCCTCCTGTGTCCAACGGGCAAAAGGGCAAGATTTCTGCACTCAGACTAAATCCAAACTGACCAGATGCACTGGTACCAATAGCTGGTAAGTTTGAAACTCTGCTGTGTCAAACTATTTGGAGTTATCCAGAAATAAAATCTCAGAATATAGTGTAGTTGCCTTTGTCAGTGACCTGTTTTGTACAGAAATAGGAGTCCCTGCCCTCAGCAGTAACAGTGCTGAATGGTAGAAATGATAGTGGCATTTCTTTGCAAAGTATTACTGATTCTGTCCTGTTTTGGTTTTATAAAGAGGGGGTCTGTATAGTTACGAAACAATTGGATATATTGTGTTGATTTGCTGACTTAAAGATGCATTCTGCAGCAGTTAACCCACTCTTCTTGCTGGGTTGCTCTGCTAGTTTTCTGAAATTATGTATATCTGGGAGTCTCCACAAAAAAGACTTCCAGATGATATTTCTTAGATAAGAGACAAAATATCTAAGCTGGAGTTTATCAAAATATCTAAACAGGAGTGCTTAAACTGCATTTTGTAAAATAAAGCACTTAAATTTTATGTTGTTGAATTTCCATGCAAATTTTACCCTAAGCATGCTAAATGTTTCTAAGCAATGTTAAAAAAAAAAAAAAAAGGAAAATGAATGGAAGCTTGTCTACTACATCTTTTTAAATTACCAGAGATAGCATCACATCGTTGATCTTACTGTGACAGCCTCTGAATAGTTATCACTTGTCACATCTGAGCATCTCATTCTTTCTCATTGCAAGCCATAATCCTGCTGTTATAAAACATGACAGGACAGCTGAAAGATCAAAATATTTCCTCTTAATACATCACTATAAATAAACAACAGGCAATGGTAATCTAACATCACGTTCAAAAACTGTCACGTTTACTCAGCTTGTCAACTTCAGCTGTAATTTCTGTCTCAGCTTGTAAAACAGCGAAGGTTTGGCTGGCACTGTGTACAAGAAAGCTTTAAAGGAGAGTATAGGTATAAGAAAAGAGAGCTGGATTTTACAGAGGGAAACAAACTTTGGAGGGAAGTGAAAATTATTCTTTTTCTGGAGATTTTAATAACATTTGTCATTTCCCTGGGTGTTTCTGTCCCTCTTTCAGGTCGGGATTTGGGTGACTGAAGATCACTGAAGGCAGTGATATGGGTTCATCTGGCCAAATGCCAGTCTGAATATTCTGAATTCGGTGTTTTTAAATAAAAATAAACAACTAATCAAAAGTACTGAGTTCTTAGGTACGCTGGGAAGCATTTCTTTGTGTTAGAAATGCCAGTACTTTGTCTCTTTTCTACCAACAGATCACGACTGAGTCCTGCAGGTATCTGCTTTTGCAAGAATGGCTCATTTGGAAGGGTTCCTGCCTACGAGTCACAGGTATTGCAGTGTGAGGCCAGCTCTGGACAAGTTCTCGTGTTCCAGCATTGTACCTGCCATTAACCCCACCTGCAGGAGCTCTTTTGTAGTGTATCCTGCCTGGATCACTGAGCCCCTCACTCCCCAGAGGTAAGATCAATTCCTGTTTGAGTCTGTCATTTGTTTTTTTCCATGATATCTAGTAGTATAAACCAGGCTGGTGTGTCAGATTAATAAATTAGCAGTTTGAACATCATTTGGTCTTTTCCACCCCTGCACTGGCAGTTTTTTAGATGGTGTTAACTGAAGTAATTTGCTACCTTGGAGATTATGAAAAGCAAAGCCTGAGTAAGCCTCCTATCAAAGAAACATTCCTATAATATTATTTGGATAAATAAAAGCATCTTGCATTAGCAGCTGTCTTCTGTGAAATGTTTCTAATGCTTTGTGACAGAAGATTATTTTTCAAGTTTTGAACTTGAACCTGTCATCAACCAGCAGCTTGGTTGTTTACTTCTCTGCTTTGCTGTTCCCCGAATGCTTCAGTGTAAACCATCAGCTACAGCATTCTCAAGCACGCCTACGCTGTGCTCTGTGCTGGGGAAGGGTTGCATTGTCTTGCCATGTAAACAGCAAAGGGATAGTGCAGGTATTCCTGGCCCAGGATTCCAGCAGACTGCTTCCTCTAAACCTAAAACCAAAGAAATCTGGGTAAAAGCAGACACTGATATGTTTTTCCCAAGAACAAGTAACTGTCCCCGCACAGGCAAGTTTTCTGTTTTTTCCCACATTCTTTGGCCTGTGGGAGTGGTAGAAAATGAGATGGGGCGTTCCAGTTCTGAAATCTTAAAAGGTTTGTTGTTTTTTTTCATGACCTACAGAAGCTATTTCTCTCTGCTGACCCATTTTCTTTTCTTCAAGGTGCCAATGGATTAGCCACTGCCTCCACTCCCCCCACCTGGCATGGGAGAGACTGGGGGGATCTGTGTGCATAGACAGCAAGGTGCCTGTGCTGGTGAGAAGGGAACAAGATGGATTTTATTACCATGGTACAGTAAAAGAGGAGATAGAGGTGAGCAATGGTACAGTAACATGGGTGTGAGTAACAGGGAGCAGTCCTCACACACCACCTGAGTTCAGTGTAGCAGTTTTGGTTTCAGCTGGTGCATGAACCAGCTGAACAGATCACCAGGACAGCTGGAGCTTGTGGTTATCATAAAGCTCCC
>NW_016690181.1:16968421-17017949 GCF_001604755.1 Lepidothrix coronata | reverse complement strand
ACAATACTTCCCCCTCCCCAATGTTTCTGCTGCCTCATCTGGCATGGTAGCTCTTCTTTTAGCAACTCATCTCATGGAAAAATACCACAACAGTTAATTTCATTAACCTCTGCATAGCTAGTCCATGCTGAATAACCTGGAAGAATTCCTTTCAGGCTTAAATTGCATTTTCTCTCTTCTGAAACACATGATTCTCCATTTCGGTTCTGGTTTTACTCTTACACACAATTTTACTCCTTCCCAGGACTTGGCAGTTGCAGCAGCACATGTATGAAGGGCAAGCTGGAATCCAAAGCCATCTCCATTGGGGACACATCCCATGTGGGCCCAGCTAATCGGAGTGCAATGTTTGAAACCATTGAGCTGTCTCCCAGAGGGCAACTCACAGTGAAAGAAATCTTAAGAGACCAAGATTTCAAGCCATCACTGGAGGTAAGGTAATCTGTATTAATAGTGTAGTTATGTAAGCATGAGGTTTGTTTGAATGGAAAAGATATTCTTGTTAATGGTCTGGGAGCTGGTAAGAAAACTACATGGTTTCTAATTTAACTGCTTGCTAAGGCCATCCACCTGTTTTGTGATAGGTAGGAAACTTCTCCACTAACAGGAAACTAAAATCCCCAAGCCCTAAGGAAGGGCTGAAGCTACTTGGTAAAATAGAACCGATTATGACAGTAACCATTTAATAATGTGAGCATTTAATAATGCAGAGTTCAGTTCAGAAACCTGCCAAATGCCCATTGACAGCAACTCAGTGAAGTCCTATGGAAGTAGAGACCTACATGAGTGGCCCTAGAAATGGACAGATGTGACTGTGAGCAGCAACAGAACACAAGGAAAGAGTCAACCTGGAAAGGTGCTGAGCTCTGCCAGTCAAATTCTGATTGTCACAATCTTTGTCTCTGAAAGATAAAAGCAGATTCTTTAGTAAACAGTTTTTGCCAAGTTTCTTCTCTTACTCCCTTGCAAGAAGCAAGCAGTTTAAACAGCAGATCCCTACCCTAAAGCTGGGGATACAGAGTAAGCAAACTGTGTCACAGCTAGGAACAAGGACAACACCCTGGTTTTTAGGCCTGTTTTCTGTTGGCCATGATCCCTCCTGCTTTAGAAAAACTTGGAAAAAAAAATCAGAACATGAATACTAAAAAAAGCAAGCACAGAAAAGAGGAAGAAAAAAGCTTACAGGAAGAAGTGGAAGATGAAAGAGAATGTCAGCACAAGAGCATCTGGGGTACAATTAATAAATTATATATCAGAAATCAAATATTAGCTCCTCTGTACCTTCATGCTCTTGCTACTGTAAGCTGACTCCAAAAAAACTTTGAACATTCTAACCTTGTACATTTAGGAGAAGATGAATCTGTTCATGACATGTCTTACTGAACAGAGAATATACTGGAAGACATCTTATATTCTCACAATTATATGCATTCATTTTAAGCAGATGCTCACCAACTTAACTGTGTGGTTCCTACTTTCTATTTCTGTTCTACTTTATTATTAAAATAATCATAATTACACACCTTTTTAATTGATTTCCTAGGAATTTACAAGCTAATGTGGAGCTTCAGGCAGACATGCTGTATGTTAGTAAGTGTCACAGCTGTGCACTGAAGTGACGTGATTTGCCTTTTGGTAAAACTAATAAGAAAGCAGAATTGTTTAATTCTAGCCCCAAACCAGCAGCATGAACCACAGTAGTGGGCACAATGTGGTAATACAGAGTATAATGACATCCTTTTATTCCTGTAAAATAGCCCTTGGTGATTTTAAACCTAGAAGATACATTGGTACTCTTTGAGATAGCTGAGGCAGTTTTATCATGTGGTACAGACTGCATCAGAAGTGACTTGCAACAAATAAGTGAAGCTAGACCATAGGCTTCCCAGAGGTGCTCTCTGGGGGGCTGATGTCCTCTCTCTGCAGTCAACAACAATCCTCCTAACTTCTAAAGCAGCAAATTTTTTCATCAAAGCCTAACATCTTCTGAAAATCCTTTGGTCTCAACTGTACAATTCTCTGTTTCAGCAGTAAAGTTCGTACTAGCGCAGAAAATATACCATTGTTAAGGCTACGTGAGGCAGAGGTACAGCCAGGAAAGCAGCGGTTAACAAAGACACTGATGCTTTTTTTAGCCTTGATTTCCAAGGGATTTGTTTTCTGTCCTCCAGGAAGAAGGTTTTGCAGCATCAGAAAAACAAAGAAACAAAAGAGCGTCAGATGATAAATGTAAAGCGACTTGCGTGGGCGATGACAAACTTGATGTTACAGACCATGTCAGAGCTCACTTGCAACAAAGCAGAGAGAGACATGATCAACCAGAATTCAGCACATGCACAACTGATGACGTTCAGGGGCTGAAATCTCAGGTAAACTACTTATACTCTATCAGTGTTATACTTATTAAGCAAATCAAGTTCTGATTTAGGTACTCTCTCAGAAGAATATCTTTATGGGTGACTACATTTTTAATACTGAGAAACTCTATTTGTACCCACATCAAACTTCAGCATCCTCACTCTTTACTCCAAGGTGTGATAATAAATTCCTAACTACTTGAACTTGACTTTACAATTCTAGAGAGATCAGGTGAACTAGTATGAGCACTAAAAACCTGAACAGATGCACAGCAAGAGTCCAATAAACCTCCAATTTGCCTACAGTTCTCTAGAGTGAGCCAGAGGAATTCAGGAAAGCAATTTTTGATAGTAGAAAGCCAGAAGGAATGCAGAAACAATACAAGTTGACAGCTGAAAGTATTTTTTTCAGGATTAAAGCAGAAGACAAAGTAGCCAGAGGGTAAAAGACCTGCTACTGTAGAAACAAATAACAAAATGCTTAGAGATCCAGCATTCAAGTCACTGAATTTTATGTTCAAATGAAAATTACTGAAACCTTAATAGATCAGCTACAAAAAGATGACAGATCTATATAGGTCACATCACTAATTCTAAACATGGAACCTGATCCTTTGGGAAAGTAAAGCATCCAGGGAATTTTGTTAGCAGGACTGCTCATGTTTAAAGCATATGAACTTGTCCATAAGCTGCAGTCTGCAGGTACTCAGCAGTACTTTTCCCCTGCAGGAAATAGGATAATTCAGGGTACCCCACTGCCCTCAGAAAAGGCAGCTAACTGGGTTTGAGCCTGCTCTGCAAAGGGACAGGACTTGAGGGGTCAATAATTTACGTGCCTATACTGAACATCTGACATATATTCAAGCACCTTTCTGAGCTGGGGTCCTAGGTAGTGAATTCTGTTTACATTTTATTTCTTTATTAGAATAGTAAAAGTATAGATAAGGGAATGGATTATGATCCAGCTGCTGTAAAATCAGTGCCATCCTACAGAAGCTAATGCACATCCATATTCATACCACACGGATCATGCTCCCTGTGGTCCACAATGCGACATGGGGGTTCTGTCTGAGCATACTATAAAAGAAGCAGTCCTCACAAAGGCTTGATCATGTATTTTATTCCACTGATTGTATCTTTAGTTGTTTAGAGCAGAAGAATCTGGAATTACACAGTCACATAATTGGATTTAAAAGGCACACAGTGTACAAATATTTATAAAATCAGTGTACAAAGTGGGTTGCATATAATTGCATTAAGTAGAAAACAAATATACAGACCATAAAAATGGAGTCCCAAAGAGGAAGCTACTATTAAAGTGCTAACAAGAAAAGGATATTTATAGTTCATTACATGCAGTAAAAAGAGCCTTGTATTTTATTCCCGTGATGTCAAGAAACAACAAACATCACAGAACAAAAGTTAAATCAACACTTTGTCCTGCATTGACACCTACTACGAGGGTTTTTTTCACCATGTCATCTGAGATTGCTGTGACAGAATAGATGCCGGGAGAAACTTCGATATACAAGTCTTTGGAAGCTTGTCTGGTCTTTAGGAGAAAAAAAAAAAAAAAGCTTCATTACTGGTTAGCCATCCTAGATTTCCCACAAAAATAAAAATTTTGAATTTGGTTAAAAAAATTACATTTCAGCTGCTATATAAACGTACTAAGATTTTTCAAAATCAGCGTGGACAAAACTGTGAAATGTTCCTGTGGAAGTGATCATTGTGCTGTAATCTGTGTCTCACAAAACTGAAAGTTAGCAACCTAGACAGTTTTGAACAAAAACCTGCAAAACATTCCCTATGACAAGGGTGCTCCCACTAATTTGTACTGTGGGACAAATTCTGTGTTTCTTGTCTATTGTGTCTTAGCAGTTCTTGAAATTGATTTGGTGAGATGTTAGGCTTTTAGAAATAAAACCAGATTTCTTCTCCTTGAGGAACAGGAGTCTTCAGAGAGCCTGTATGAGGGCCAAGAGTAAGTGTCTAAGCAACTGCTGTGTGCCTTGCTGCAAACTTTTCCTCAGGAGCACGAGTGAGGTGAGACTGGAGAAGTGCTGCCTTATTGCTGCTGATGTAATTCACAAAAGCCTAGAGCTTTATTGGTGTTTCACACTCCTTACCAGTCTAACTGGTACAGACTCTTAACTGGTTATGTGCCAGAACGCCACAATCTGGCTTCTGATTAACTGTGCAACTCTCTGTGTGCCCATTTTCCTGCCTATACATACGTTAGGATTGGGAACGGACCACTCGTTAATCTTCTGTGTCATCTAAGTCTCCACATCTGTCACAATTTTTAACCAGCTTGATGCAAAATGATGATAAAGAAATGCTATCAAATACCTTCATTTAAAAACAAAGTATTCTATAAACTTACACGTTGCTGGCAAGTTTGAGCTTGACTGGGTGCTCTGGAAGCTTCAGACCTCTGGAAAGAAAAAGATACTGTTTCCTAATGATACAACACATCCAGCCCAAGTGAGGTGATGTGTCATGTGTAGGAAATTTTCCCCTCCATGAAAGGACTGATATGACACTGGTTGGTGCCACCAGAAGTTACTCTGTCTTCCCACCACCCAACAGAAGGCTTAGATCAGTCCAGGTGTTCCTAAGTCCATACTGTCAACCTACATATATTAGTGTCTCACAGATGGATGGATAACAATTATCCTGCTGCAAGGGAAGGAATAACCTTAAATCAAAACCAAAAGTACCTACCTCTTCTTCCACCTCTCTTTCCTCTGCCTGCCTGCCATGGTATTTGCAGATGTGTTTAATTTCATGCTCTTTGCACCTCGGGGCTCCCACGAAGCTATAGTACTTCTGGACAACAATAGAAACACAGCATATTATGTGGGGAGGCATCAAAGGCCATACTTACAGCTACTGCAGATTTACAGCTGAAAGTGGAACTGCACAGCTACTGACTTCCTGTATTAATTGGCTGGTTTGTTCTCTTGTGAGGATGAAAACAATGCCTGGATGTCCACAAGACACCCACCTTATGGTACAAGACTGTCAGCCCTGATTTTAGAAGCCTGTCTCCTGACACAATATGTAGGGAGGGACTCTGGCACCTCAGAACTGAACTCATGAAAATGTCAGAAGGAATACTCTGGAAATACCTTCCTGATCAGGCTCTTCAAGAAAAGCTCGGGTGGAAGAAGGCACAGTTTATGGGTCCTTAATAGGACATATATGCCAGCGAGGTGCTTTGCAACCTAGCCAGTGAAGATTTGTTCTGCAGGGCACATGCAGGAGCAGCACTCTAAAAGCAGAACATGTTAATACTGAAAACTGAGTCAGTAAAGAACCTAAAGTGTTTTCAGGGCTGGTACCAGTAGCACAGCAGTTTTGAGAACTGTATTTAAGTCCACAGCAGCCCTCTTCTGGTTCAGCTGCAAAGGTACTGGAACCTTCCTCACTGCAAATTAAATATTAGAGTACAGCTCTGCTGCCATCTGTTGTCACAAGAGAACTCCTCCCAGGGTTACCTTTTTGATCACAGCTTTATTCCTCGAGCTTATGCACAAATCAAGAGATCTGGTTGCTTGTATTGTGGTTTCTGTGGAGCTATGTCCCAAAATGCATCAAATGCTCTGACCTATTGCATAATGCTTTGCAGCACATCTCTGTATCACAGGAGGTGAGCTGGATTCTTTTATGTGATGGCACAGAGCAAAGAAATTAAATCAAACTTTTGGTGAGTAATGAGGGTAAACTTTGGTCCCTTAGTAACTCCAAACAACTCAGCTTAAATCCCAGTTCTAATTGTTTGCATTGAAGTGGCTAAATCGTTATGTTCAGATGGGGATTTTTATTTGTGCTTTTTAAACTTTATCCATGAACTTACAGGTTTGACAATTCTCCCTTTTTATGACTCCTCTACAGAAATGACTGAAGCAGTACTGTCTTGGCTGATGCATAAGTGTGGAAATCATTCACTGCTTTTCCAACTCTAATACTGTTAGCAGGCCAGAAGGTAGACCCATAGAATAATATAGATTGGAAAACACCCTTAAGATCATATAGTCCAAACATAAACTTAGCACTGCCAATTCCACCGCTAAGGATGAATCTCTCATACACTTACATTTTTGTTTCATCTTGTGTAAAACTCTATTCTGCCTGAGTTGTTTTCAGGATTAACTGGTTACTGTGTATGTAGTGCTTTCAAATGATAGAAGAGTTGCTTAAGATCTAATCATTTGGTGTGATGAAGTACTGTTTTCTCTAATGTAATTGCAGACTTAGCCTGTGTTATTAATTCTGCAGACAACGAGCTCCCTGCTGTGTTGTAACAGCTCCCGAGGGGCACAGCCGCTGTGAACTGCGGTGGAATTCAGAGACTTCAGTGCAGCAGCTGGGCTGCAGGGCTGTGTTCACAAGGATGAGCTGGCAAAAGTTGGCTCCTGGTCCATAGAGCAATGACACCTGGCAGCCAAAGCCAGCATGAAAGCAGTGGAGCTGTGCATCTGTAAGCCATACCCCTCCATTTCTACTTATCACAAAGGTACGGTGCTGCTCAGAACTGAGCCCACAGTCCTTAACCAGTGGCAACAACCCAGATCAACTTCGACCCAGTTTCATCTGGGAATGGAGTTGGTTTTCTTCCTAGTAGCTGGTACAGTAGCTGTATTTTGGATTTGGTACAAGTATAATGTTAATAACAAACTGATGTTTTGGTTGTTGAATGGTGCTTACCCTAAATCAAGGACTTTTCAGTGTCTCATGCTCTGCCAGCAGGGAGGTGCACAAAAAGATGGGAGGGAGCCTAGCCAGGACAGCTGACCCAAACTTGCCAGAAGGATATTCCATATCATGGACTGTCAGGCTCAGTATAAACTGGGAGAGTTGGCTGGGGGGGGCCGACTGCTGTTTGGGGACTGGCTGGGCATTGGTGGTGAGCAACTGTATTGTGTATCCCTTGTTCTTCTTGGGTTTTATTTGTCTCTCTCCTTTTCATTACAATTATTATTATTTTTGTTATTATCATTACTATTATTATATTTTACTTTGTTTCAATTATTAAACTGTTCTTCTCTCAACTCACGAGTTTTATTTTCTCCTGATTCTCCTCCCATCCCTCCAGGGTAGGGGGGCAGGGAAAGGAGTGAGCTGTATGGTACCTAGTTGCTGACTGGGGTTTAAATCACAATACTGGGGAGGTTAACTCTAAATTCAGAGCAAAAGCATGACACAAAACAATCTCTTTGCTCGAGAGTCAAACTCTCCCTCACTTCCACCACCCAGAACACACTGTCAGCCAGCATGAGTGCTTCACATTGGCCTGATGGAAACAAAGGGTTACTATGTCATAAAGCCACTCTACAGCAGAGATACTTTGGAGCACTGGAAACACTCCATATATTGTGACACAAAAGCCTGCGCAGGGGCCGACACAATGTAATTTGTGATGTAACCTGACATTTCTGCCTCTCTGACTGTAATGCCTTTTCACCAAGAAATGGAGAAACCCTCTGCTAAAATCTGCACCGGGCTACCGGTACTGTCCATGGAAAATGCTGATAGTGGTGTTTAGCTCAAGTGCGATAACTTCGGTGAAACCTGCCATGTACATGATGGTGAATGCCCCAAATGTCTTCACCTAGGCCGGCATCAGAGGCTCGCTGGCTGAACTCTTTCCATGCAATGAGCGAAACTGAAGTCTAATTTTTTCAGTAAAAGTGGTGCCTGCCGGGCACATCATAAACATTCCCCTCTGCACGGGTCTGGGGGCGAAACCTCACCTCGCATTCCCTTGAGGCTTTACCCATCAGCTTCACGATCGAATCGAAGGCTGCACTGAGGCGCTCGGCTTCTTCCTCCTGCAATTAGAGACATTCTCTGTAACCCAGCGCGGTGCTCGTTGCTTAGAAGCAGAAAGTGATTAAACAGCAAACACTCCAGGCTGTCCCTGGGGTGGCACAGTCCCGGGTGGCACAGCGCTGCCCCGCCGGTTCCAAAGGAGGATAAAGCGCGGGGAGGGGGGAAGGACGTGACAAAGCGTATTTCAGGACGCTCGTTCAGGCTCGCACGTATACAGACATATAGCCGTGTGTACAGAGAGGTGTGCGGGTCTCACTGACCGGTCCCGGTCCCGGTCCCGGTCCCGCCGCCCGGCGCCGCGCGCGCTCCAGCACATCGCGCGCCAGCCCGGCCGTGCGCCCCGCGCGCGCCACCTCCATCCCGCCGCCGCCGCGAGCCGCCGCCGCCTCCTGCGCACGCGCCAGCCCGCCCCGCCCCGCCCCGTGGGCCCCGCCCCTCCTCCCCCCGCCGCCGCCGATAGGGGGCGCTGCCGCCCCGCCCCGCCCCGCTCGGGAGCGCCGGGGAAGATCCGCTGGGACGCGGCTCCGGGCAGCGTTCGGTGTGGGGAACTGGGACTCGGCGGGCCCGGGGGCCTCCACCCTGCGGTGCTGCCCGGCTGTTTGGTTTTCTTTTAAAACTTGTGAGGTGCAAGGTGACGATGGCAGTAGGTAGCGATGGCCGGCTGGGCGAAGGGGGTGCGGGCGAGAGGGCACAGCATCTGCATCCGCTCCCCGAAGGAAAACCCGCTCACCTGGGTCGGTGAAAGAAACCGCGCGGCGTTTTGGCCCCCTGCGAGCAGGGTTTGCCAAACCAGCCGGTTCGCTCCCTGGGAGCCGGGTCTGTCCCAGGAGGGTTCTCCAGCGAGGCCGTGGTCACCGCTTGGAGTCGCCAGATGGGCTCGGGAAGCGGCTCCGTGTGAGTCAGAGCCACCCCGAGGCCTCGCTAACCCCCGTGTGCCCTGAGGTGACGGTGGGAAGGGCGAAATTCGCACAGAAACTTTCTTCGAGTGCAGTATGGCCAAGGTTAACGTGGAGGCCCCGATTCTGCAAGTCCTCCATTCTTGCTGAGAGCTTTGCTAGCTGTAATCTGTTTGGCAAACAACAAAAATAATCCCCTCCTAGTTTAAGTTTTACTGTCCTCTTCCAGTTGCTTAACCAGAGCAGCAGCCAGGGCCTGTAATAAACAAGCCCTTTGCAGGCTGCTTGTTCATTAAAACACATTCAGAGCCCCAACTCAGTGTTCAGATACAGCTTAAGTTTGGTATCCTGTACTCACAAGAAAATGTAAGCAGTTGCTGGAGTGCTTGAGGTCTGGGGAACTGAGTGAAACATAAACAGAGGAGAAAAATAATATTTGATAAAAGCAATGTTAGCATGTTTGATGGGCTGGAGAAGCAGCCAGAATAGACTGCTTCCTGCTTAATTGGAAGCTGAATATCTTTCTATGCATCATTCCTTGTTAGCAATGGTCTCCTGGAGAGGCAGGTGAGTTTGCTGTCTGGCTGCACTTGTGAAATATACTTGGAAAGGCCCTCCTGTATCCTTTTCGTAACAGGGAGAGAACCATTCATTTGCTACTCCTGACAGGTACTTGTAGCAGTAGCTTGTTCAGGAGGTAAATTATTCCTTGTGTGTTGAAATTTAAACTCCCACCATTTTTTGATGTTCGGTGACACAGTACTCCTTTTGCAGCTGAGTAAATACATCTGTCCCAAGAAGGCTGACAGCTGAAATAGCTTGTGCTTTGAAATACACATTCACATCAGGATCCAGATGAGAGCTACCCTTATTTCCTGTATATTCACTCTTTTGAAATATAATGGAGGCTTGTGAAATGCTGGGCATTTACACCAGATTCCTTGTTGTATGGGATGATGGATCAGAATATCTCAAGACAATATATTTTGTTTTGCTGATGAGGTGGCAAAAGCCAGGAATAGTTTGTCCTGAGCACTTGGTTCTGTGTTCAGAGAAGTATCCTGGTGTAGGAAACCTCATAAGCATATGCCTAACGTGGAACACCAGTTTGCTTCCATTTCAGTCAACGGAAAGAAAGTCAGTAAGTGCTTAAAGTTCAAGAAATGTGTAGTGCTGGAATTTGTACTTCCAGTTGCAGAATACAGGTGTCGCTCTTTTTTTTTCCCTTCTGTATCTAGTGTCATTTGGTTAATATATTGTGAAGTGACTTGTTTTATAAATGCCTACATAATACTTCAAGATCTAGGAGCAGTCTTTGTATTTGCAATACTCATGGTCCTGCTAACAGCCAGTATCCTGCCTCTTCAGTGTGCTTTTTTTTATATCAAACGTCTTGTGCAGGTTTCTCATCTGCCAAACCATCAGAAGCCACACGTGTGCCAGGGAGCTGGCCTGCGCGGAGTATGTGCTTTATTGCTTGTACCGCACACAGACCTTCTTCACCCCCTGGTACGTGCAATGCCCTGTGTCCTGGTGTGCCAACTGGGCACCTCGGGCTGTGCTCCCGAGGAAGCAGAACATTCCAAATTGCTGCCAGGAGCTGCTCCCAGCAGGCTGGATCTGAACTGAGGTACCCAGAATGAAGTCCAGAGGCAAGCCGCTGCCTCCCTCTTCCCCCCTCGTTCTCCACAGGTGCTGTTGCTGCGAGCTACCCCAGGGAGCTCGGGAAAGGCCCCGGGAGCTCTCCCGCTCCCGGCGCCCTGATGGGATCCATCTGTCCCGCGCCTGGCGCAGGAAGCGCCGCCTGCTCTCCTCCTTCCTTCCGTTCTGCCCCGAAAGCGGCTCCGCGCCGGGAGGAGCGCAGAGCTCGGAGTGTTTTAAATAAAAAATAAACTGTATCGCCCCTCCGGGCTAAAGGGAGGAGGAAGGCTGTCAGGCGGGGGTCTCAGTCCTCCCCTCCTCCGCCCCTCGGGTCCCGCCGTGCTGCTCCCCTCCCTCCCTCCCGCCTGGCCAGGACCCGGGTTTGGAGCCTTGGGGGGTGGGCGCCCACCCCTCCGCGGGGCAGGGGCCGAGCGCTGCTGGCGGGAGCGGCGTCTCGGGCGCCCGGGGCAGCCCGGGCCGGGCTGCGCTGCGCTGTGGGAGCAGGTTTCTTTGTTGGCTGCCGGGTGACTGGTTCCCATTAATCTCCCGCACTGGCCGTGGCCGTCTCCACTTCCTGCCTTTGCATACTTCTCTCCCTCGATCTCAGTCCCTTCCCTCCCCCTTCCCTCCCCCCCTTTCTTTCCCTCTTCCCAGCTTCTCCAAAAAAGCTACAATCGCCAGGGCTGCGGGACGGGGGCTGGAGGCGGCCGGCGGAGGGAGCGCATCCCTGCGCGCCTCGGTAAGGGCTGGGGAGCCGCGCTGCCGGGCGGTGGTCACCTCTGGCGGGGGGGGAACCTGGACAGGGAAGCGGGACTGGGGGAGAAGCGATCGGTCGTGCTGAGGGTCGTCGTCCGTGCACTCCGAGAGCCGCCCGCCTCCCACCAGTGGGGCGGGCCGGGGATGCGCGGCGGCAGCGGCGGGGGCTCCCCGGGCACCGAGGGTCCCCTGGACCGCCCCTGGGGCAACGGAGCTGCCGGAGGCTGTGCCGGTGCGGGCTGGCCCCGCTAACCTTGCGGGACCCTGCTCTGCCCTGCCCGGGGGGAGCGCGGACGGGCGCGGGGTCCTTGCGCACGGGCGGAGCGCGGAGTCGGTGCTCCCGCGCTGGTGAGCGCTGAGCCCGCGGGACGCTGGTTTTGGCGTGGGTGGCGTGGGCAGAGTCACTGCGGAGGGACAGAGCCCGGGAGACCACCTCGGCGGGACTGGGATAACTCCAACCCGCCTAGGGAGCCAGCGCGCCGAGCGCGGGGCTCTGCTCTGGGGAGAGGCGGGGAACTGCGGCACTTCTTTTCCCTTCCAATGCCCGCTCGCATCGTCTGTCCAGCCGGCTGCAGGGTTTGCGTGCCTGTTGGAAAGAGTAGAGGAGCCACCTGGACTCCGGCGGAAGACTTTAGGATCCCAAGACAGACTTGGCTGAAGAGCTAAGGGAGCTGCTTCAGCAGTTCACTTGGTGGGAAAATCAGATGTACTGCTCTTGGCTTGGTACCAAACGTTTCCATTACTAAGGTCACTGCAATCAAAGAGTAGTGGCTACATATGAGAGAGCCTTCTTGAGTTTACTTCAGTTTTATCTCTCAAATGGACTTTGAATATAGTAGTCAAGCTAAATAAAACCGGATGCATAGCATTATTGCATGGAGTATGTTAGTAGTAGTGTTTTCTACACCCTTATTCTGCTGTTGTACTGAGTTTGGGGAATGCGTTTTCTTTCATTTTTTTGCTGATTTTAACTTCAGCCATATATTGAATAGTCCGATAAAAACCATCTAGAGTGATCAAAGCCTGTGGAAGATGAAGGATGAAACCATGAGTTATAGTTTGATTTTTGATGATAGCGTGAATTGAAGTGAGGCTGATTTGCCTTTAAGACTTGATAATGTTTTGTTTATACATGATTAATTTATAGTTAGTAGATGAAAATATCCATATAGTGGAAGGGTAAATTAACAGAGCAAAGGTAGAAGTATCATGCATTTAAGGTGAGATTCAAGAAAGTCATGTGGGTTTTAGGAATATAAAAATTTAACTTTCATTGTGGTAATCAGGTTATGCAGATGACATAGTAGAAATCTGTAACCAGGTTGACAGGTAAGAGTAAGATTTATGGGTTTGATCATTCGTTTCCCTCTTGCTTTAAGATTAGTTATTTAAAGGAAAACTGCAACACATTTAAGGAATTGTGATGACTTTAACAAGTTACCTGAGAGTATAGTCAAGCACTTTTTAAAGTAGCTACAGTCTAAGAGTGACTGCTAAGAGTGACTAGACTGATATGGAACTAATGAAATCTTGCTTCTGAGTTGGAACCAATTTCCTCTGATATCATGAAGTGAGAAGTGGGACTTCTTGGGAAGAGGTGATAGGGATGGTGGTGCTGGGCATCACTGGGTAATAGAGACTGTCCTGCTCCTAAAAGTCCATAGCATGTAGTCTCTCGTATGCAGAAGTAGGAGAGCCCTGCCTGGCTTGGCTTTTTGCTACTCCCTTCAGGGTGCTAAACTCCCCCAGCCAGCTTGCACAGTGTAGTCACTGCCCTTCCTGGCTCAGTGGAGGAGGAGAGTTGCCTTCTGTCCTCTCTTACCCCTGCAGCATGTTTGTGCTGTGGCTGCCAGAATGTGCTTCAAGGAGCTCAGGACCAAGCATTGCTCTCTCCCTTTAAGCAAGTGACTTAACATATACTGTAGCTCTTTAAGGAGCGTGTGACCCCTTATTATTGGTGACCCTGTAAACCATTGTGTAATCTGTTGACTGTAACATACCATGCCAATTTATTTTGGTTGGGAAGTCTTGCCAAGGACCTGATGGAATAGCATGATTTTATCCACTTTATTGTTTTCATTGTGTTTCACAAACATCTAAGACCCTCTGGGAAGAATCACTGGGGCGACTGGGCCTCCTTTTTTTAATTGTTGGTTAAATAAATGTTGCCAGTTAAAAAAAAATAAAGTGGTATGCAGGATCTCAGAATGCCTGGAACAGCAAAGCACTCATGTTTAGGAAGCAGGACTATTTTTAGTATAGGGGCATTTAAAGAAATGATACTAGCCCCTTGTGAAGAGGTCACTGTTAAGTGCACCAAAGAGCCTGCTTTTAACTGGAAAGCAAAACCAAGTTTCCCACAGTTGAGTAAAGTGAAAGAACCAGATTTGTGCGTTTCCCACTTAACTGAAGAGTGAAAGGGTGGACTTTTTTGTTAGTTTACAGTAGTGGGAGTGAGGAGGCCAAAATTCTTATTGTTAAAAAAAAAAAAATCCTGGTCTTGATGTGACCCTTGCCTTTCTGATTCCCTCCAGAGAGTGACTGCAATGTAGATGTAGGACTGAAAGGCGTTTAACACTTTCAGAGAAGGGCCGGGAACTGGGAGATGAGAATATGGTGTATCCCTTGGGATGTGTGTTTGTGGGAGGTCAGAAGTCTCTTGAACGGTTGCCATCCTTACCTATACCTAAAAGAACTGGAGTAAAACTTGAAAAGAAAAGAAAAGAAAAGAAAAGAAAAGAAAAGAAAAGAAAAGAAAAGAAAAGAAAAGAAAAGAAAAGAAAAGAGAAAAGAAAAGAAAAAGGCATGGGTGTTGAGAGCCCCAGGTGATTTGTGATCCTAAATCAATTCTGAATATGGGACTGAGGCAATTCATCTGCCTGAAAAATGGAAGTACTCACTTTGGTTGGCTTAAGAGAATATGGTTTAGGGCAAAGTTACCACTGTGTGCTAGAGCTGTCATGTTATCTGCAGGGTCTTGAGTAATCTAGCTATGGTTAATGCAACCCAGTCTCCTGAGTGCAGAGGACCAACATCTGCACTGGTCAGGCTTTTAAAATGTACCAAATGATAACGGAGTTGAGTTTTGATCCAAACTTCATTGATGCCTTGTTTAACATAAAATCAGTTTAGATTATGAATTAGGATATTTTAATTTCTTTTTCTTTCCAGTGTTGAGTGCCATGTGTGTTAGTTTTGTCTATAGTGCGCTATAAAGTGTGTGCAACTGTTGCTTTTCAGATTCTTTGGTCTGCAGTTGGGATTAAGTTGGCAGTGTTGATAGAGGCAAGTTTGGGGAACTGAATCCAAATATTTACATTCTGAATTTGGCCTAGTTCTTGTGCTTGTAAACACTCCTAGTCATATTAAACTTTGGTGAGGTTAGAAGTGGCTTTGCCAAGCCTTGGAGAGTCACACCCTTGAAGACCTGAAATTCCCCTTTTTGGGAAGAGTTTTGGATATGTGTTTTGGTTGTACATACATCAGCTGAGAGTTAGTACTCACCATTTGTACCCTCCATTTGACTGCAAAATCTTTTCCCGTATGTTTCTTTTGGTCATGTAGAAATGCCTCGTGCTGATGAGACGTGTCAAGTTAAACGTCATGGAAGAGAAGTCCTGCTCACCTATGAGGTGCTGTACAGACTCTGGAAATCCTGGTCTTCCTATGCTGCTCTAGAGCTCTGCCCTGGTAGAGAGGGGCTGTAGTGAAGTTTCCCCTCCCTCTATAGCTACTGTTTTCCTGGTCCTTGATGTTTGTATGTGCAGAAATATGGTTTGGAGACTGATTTGAGTGATGAGGATGTTCGATTAGAGTTTCAGATTTAAATCCTTTTTTCATTCATATAGGCTTTAAACAGCTGCCAGATTTTGTTAGAAACTTTTTATTCACTGGGGACTGAGCCTGGAAGATGTATTCTGCATTAGCAATTGAACATTCTGAAGTCAACACTACTACGAACTGTAGGGATAGGGATCAGCTAGTACATCAGTTGAGGTCTGTAGCTTTGCACTGTTAGCCATCCTAGTTTGGACTGCATTAGCTTAATCCACAGTGAACATGTTTAGGGTAATGTAACTTATTCTCCACCTGGAGTATATTCTCAGACAGTTAGAACTGTTGAGGTAAATGAACAGTATAAGTCATACAGCCAGTGCTTTTGATACATTCTGCTGTGAGCTTCTGGCCTTGGAGATGCACTTGTTAGGTCAAGGAACATAGAACAAGAGTAGGTGTTCATTTTTAATGCCACCTTCTACCATTCTTAGAAGATATGTTTGTTTGAGCTGTAACTGTATGCTGAAAAATCTGTCAGCTGTTGCAGTGTGGTTGAGACTTCAGTGAATCTGAGCAAATGGAGAAATCCTGAAGGACACAGTGAAAGCACAGTGAGTTTCTATCGGAAATGCACCCTGTGTGTGTTCACATACACAGGAATGGGAAGTTATTTCAGTTTGAGTGTATCTGTCTCCTAATTTCTCTTTAAAATGAAGATGTAAAAATGCTTGTTGTGTTAACATTTAGTGTTAGGACTGGTGCCAACACAGGAAACCAGGTCTTTGAGTTGAAACTTTTAACATTATTCTGTAACTCCCCTGTTATTAGAAACAGTTGCTGCGTAAAGTTTTAAAACCGTTATTCATTTCATCATTTTGATGGAGTTGTCACAGTGAGTTACGGGTTTGCATTTTTTCCCCTTGAGAAAAAGATTAGTTTTCTTCATGGGACATCCAGTCACAATCATAGAGGACAAAGCACTCTGCTCAGCCTGCTATTCCAAGTATTAGGGCAGAGACCAAAGACTTCAGGAGAGCTGGCCTGGAAGATCTTGCAAGCTTTCTTCAGTGAGGAGCAAATGTTCCAAACACAGGCTCTGGCCACTGTTCTGGGAAGTCCTTCAAGTCAGGAGATGGATATGTCTCTTAACATTTTTGCTTTCAACATTGTTACTACTTGAGGGAGTAAAAATAGTTTTTGCAATATGGGGTGAAATGAATGACGAGTTCTAATGGTTTTGATCCTTTGTCCTCATGAAAACTCCTATCACTCAAGGTCACTGAAAAGAATCTGAAGTCACGTTTCTTTCTATGTGGGCACAACATGCTAAAGAGAAATGGGGCATATTGACTCGCTGTGTGTGAAAGTGCTTCTCATTTGTGCTACAGGACTGTAATGATTGAAGTTTCCAGTTTGCCTCATACCTTAATCCTGGCTCTAGGCTCACAAGATCCTCTTAGCCAGTGCTGTTCAAATGAGCTTTATGAGCTGGGAATACTGTTTTGAAGACATGGTAGATCAGCAAAATGCAAAAGCTTACCAAATAATCAGCAAGCTCTGCTTATTTCCACTGTTAAGTTGCAAATTGGGCAGCAATTCCATACCACAGCTTGTATTTTACTGCCTGCTATATCATTAACTAATGTTTGAGCAGAATATCCCCTGTGCCACTCAAACTGCATAAGAAATTACTGATTTGAAAGACAGGTGAGATGAGGTGGGAAAGGAAAGAAAAGGATCGTAAAGAAGAGGCATAAAATCATCTGCACCTCCCTGAAGGCCATTTGTAAAGATTACTTAACAATCTTCAAAATTGTTAAAACAGCATTCAGTTCTCATCAATATAATTCATGCAGCTTTAGGTTAGAGTACATATTTCTGTTAGTGTTTTACGGCTGTATCTGCCACCATTTCTCCTGTGGAAATGAGCAAATATCTGGAATTATTTAATTGTAATGCAGGGAAAAACAAGGACAAACACAGGGAGCTCGCACTGTCTCCTTCTAGGCACCTGTCTTTTCTAGGAGCCCATGTGACCCTCATTAGCTTTAATGACACAATGCTGATTGTCTGGTTTTGGTATTACCTGACCTCCAGGTATCTTCTAAGCCTCCCTCCCCCCTTTCACAGGTGCTGTACTTCAGCTCTGCCCACCCCAGTGCTCAGGATTGGTGCAGAGACGTGTCCTGCTGATTGGCTCAGTGCTTTATTATCCTCTGAAGCAACACCTTGAGCACGACTATTTGAGGCTCTTTACTGTTGTTGTAGAGCATCTGGCAGAGGAACTAGTTTTTCTCTCTGGAGGTGTCCTCAGGCCTGGGAAGCAAAGTGGGATGGATGTTGCCAGGTGGCAGAGCTACCTTCTCATCTGGTACCAAGGTGAGTTGGGGATAATCTTCATTGGCCTGCTCTACTTTTCCTGTGGATACATAACTTGGACAACACAGATAACTCTCTAGAAAAAATAAATTTAGGAGAGGCAAGGGCCCTCAGAGTGTTGACATTTTAGCTTCAATTAAAGCTTCATCTAAACCCCTGTGCTTTGGGGAAACTTGCCTGTTAGCTCCCAGGAAAGTGTTTGAAATTGTTTTCTCTTTTTTTTTTTTTTTTTTTTTTGGTGTGCTGCTTTTCTGCTTTCTCCTTTTAGCCCTTAGCTTCCCTCTCAAAGGAGGGGGAAGTGTCCCCCTCATTACAGCATCTGGGCTGTAATGAACTTTGTGTTATACCCTCTAGTCATGCTGCTGCTGCATCCAAGCTGTGTGTGGATGTGAGACCTACATTTTGTGGATGCTGCTTTCACTGTGGCTTGGGGCCCATTAGGCCCTAGAAAGGGGATAAATGGTGGCAGGTTCATCATTTGCTTGTGAATTGAGGCTTTTTGTCTGTCACAGACAGTCCCTGGTAGCAGATATTTGAGCTGCTGGTGGCATATTCCTGTGCTGGGCTGTTGTTCTGATGTTCACATTTGTATTTAGTGAAGCAGTGAGGGAGATGTCAGATTGTGCTTTGCAGTGTCATGTAAGATTTGATTATGATTCAGCTCTAATTCTGGCTTTGTTTGCCACTGAGTTCTCTCCCTGTGAGAAAGTTGTCTATGGGTTGAAGAAACCACCAAGAAAGTTGATGAATGTGCACCTAAGGTGAGGTGTCCCAAATGAAACAGTAAGAGAACCATAAAGTTTTCAATGACAATCACATGCTTCCAAGGGAGAATTACAGTGGAAGGTATAAAGTTATGAGAAAAATATGTTGTCTATCCACCTTAATGAGATTGTGTCTGAAGGGGGGAATGCTCCAGGATATATGGCTGAGGGTAAGTGATTGTCTTATCTTTTCAGTTGTGTGGATACTTGTATTGTGATACTTCTGGCAACCAAAAGACTGCAGAGGTTAATACGTAGTGTAAAAGCACAGCCTATGAGAGAATTTGCTTTCTGCCCTCAGTGAAGCCATCTTCCCTTTTGAAGGTTAATGGTTCAAATTCTATCTGTTATCATTGTTTTTAGCAGAGAGCATCATTATACATAGAGAGCATGAGATGAACCTCACAGTGATTTTTGGCATACTGGTGATGACCCAGAACACTGTGGATAGACTGATGTGATGGAGGAAAGAATCTGGCCTGTGCTTAAGTTTGGAGGGAGAGTAGAAAGTTTTGCTCTGTAGAAATGTAGTTGAGCTACTGGGCTGGAGGCATGCTCTGGAAGCAGGATAATTTAGTGGCATACTCATGTCAGAAATTAAAATATGTATTGAATTTTGAGGGACATGCATATTCATGAGCCTGTGGATAATGGATAAAACAGCAGGAATCCAACCCTGGATAGGCTAGTACTTTATCTTGGACAAAAAAGCTTCCTTTTCCCTTTCCCGTATGCTTTGCAGCAGGACAGGTTGGCAAACACATCTACTTGTCAGCCCAGACAAACATGTAGTGAGGAGGTTAGCTGGGGTGGAGACCACACAAAGCAGCTGATTTGGACTAGGTGAATTATGCAGCGTATAGACAGTGTGCACTCACCTCTTCCTCACCTGGCGCTGTATTTCTGGCTGTGACTTTTCAAGCTGTTTGTAAATCCAGCTTGCCTTTTTTTTTTTTTTCCCCCCTCTAACTTTCCCTCCTCATTAGGCAAAGGGTAAAAGGGGAAAGACAGTGGTTTTTTTGAGACTTAGCATGACCCTAAATGTTAGATGGTCAGTGAGAGACTTTTTGACACAAATTCATTGACATAAATGAGATACATATATATATATAATTTTTTTTTCAATGCATAACAAAGACATACCTCCATAACTTCTAAAAACTGGATGCAGGAATCCTATGCCTGGGGCTAATGGAGATATATTATTTTCATCTCTAGGCTTTATCAAGTGGATTTTAAAAATTTGAATGATGAGGGCCTCCGAATAAAATTAGGATTAGTGGTTTCTGGAGTAGGGGAAATGACAATAAAAACCAGGAGCTAAATTCAGGCAGTGCCAGACAGATGATGAGGTATTGCAGCAGTGTAGCATCTTTCATTTGTAAATCTAAAAGCACTCAACCAAATGTGAACGAATGAATGAAAGACTGCATCGGACTTTGGTATAGGAGGCAATCATCAATGCAGGTGAGAGGGATCAGGAGGGTAATCCTGGGGACATTTAAAACCTTTTTTCTCCATTTTCAGTTTAACTCTTAGGGAAATCAGAAATATTTTGCAAGGCAGAATATTTTCTTTCATCTTGAACTGTAAATAAGCACCCAGAGTAGTGCCTTCAAGATGACAATACTGCTGCTGCCCTTCTGTGTTTCAAAAGGCACACACACACACACCCCACCACCACCTCCCCGAATGTAATTTCAAGTGAAGTTACTTTACCTCAAAATTTGTATGATCGGGGGTGAGACTGGCAGGATAATTTAGGCTTTTAATACCTCGTTTCTTAACTATGTAATCTCAAATATTTATCAATGGACCAATGTATATATAGAGATATGATGTTAATACTGTTTTTTCTTGAAAAGCTTGAGTTCTTCTATATCTACTTATGTTTGACTTTTGAAACTTAGTCATAACCATTATTTTGGGTTACAGTGTAGCAGTTATTTTGTATCTACTATCCCCATCTGTCTCCTCCATTATCAACCTATGCCAAGAGGCAAAAATACATTCTGGTTCATCAATGTGTAGCTCAGGTACACCTTAAGTAGGGCATGTCTATCATGACTAGTTGAAAGATATTAATTTACCCATTTCATTTCACAAAAGCAGGGTTTTCTATATGCAGATTAAATTACCTGTAAACCCCTTTTTATTAATGGAAACAAGCTTTGATACACAAGTTACCACAGCAGATGTTTCAGTTATCCCTAAACATCGCTTTGACCAGGGAGAGGAGGATATAAAGACTGTTTTTTTCCTTCAGAGTTTCTGATCTTTTTAAATGGATTCTCAGCTCTCTATAAAGCCTTAACCAGGCTAGATTCAAGCAGAGTAGAAAATGTTCTGGCTTTTCGTACAACCTTGCTGAGATTTTCTAAGTCACTTATGAGAGTTAGATGCTCATTTCCCATTAAAGTCAGTTTGAACCAAATACAAAAATCCTCAGTGTGGCTTTGGCCTTATTGTTTAACAATAAAACATCCACATACTCTTCTAAGAGGGAACTCAGGGTCTCCATGTTAGGAATGTGCAAGCAGAAGTCAGTAACTTATTGTTTCAGTGTTTTCCTTGTATTAAAGATACTTAGACATGTCTGCATATGTCTCTATTGAACCAGAAAAGTAACTCTTTTTAAAAACAATTTTATCCCAAAATATCTGCTTTACTTCTGTCCTCACACTTGGAAGAACACAGGTTTGCTGTATAATGTTTGTTTCTGTACTCTTCTCCCTCAGATTTTTATCCGCTCTGGGAATAATTGCTCATAAAGAAGAGTGTGTTGGTCTGTCTCCAAAAGAGAATAATTTATTTTTCAGAAGCAACTCTTAACTACAACATTTATAGAAAGACATAAACCTGGCTAAAGAGATACTAGCTTGCAAATCTCTTGTCCAGTTCTCTGCTTTATTGTTCACTCGTTCAGGAGTCCTCTAAGTCATCCCATTACCTGCAATCTCAGTTTCCCTGTGCATCTGTAAAGCAATAACTGATATGTCCTCATATATTCCTGAGATCTGCACTTTAAAGAGGCAAAAGCTACAGAAGTTAGTATTAAGGTGTTTTTTATGACAGGTAACTTTGCGGTTTGTGGCATTTCTTTTGTGACCTGGAAAAGTTGTGATGGGCCAAAATTGCACTCTGAAGGGTGATGGCAGCTTTCCTGTAAAGGTTCAGTGATCAAAAGATTGAGCCTGAGCAGTGCAAGGGGCTTGGGGAGCTCTGAATTTAGGGAGGCTGTTCTGTGCTGACACCTCTGGCCAAGCAAAGAGAAGGTGTTGACGTTGGAAGGAGCTGCAGCCTCTGCTGCTTCGCCAAGTATGAGGTGAAGCCCTGAAGGGAAGGAATAGCAGTGATGTGTGACCCAGCAAAGAGTATTCCAGACTACTCCCTCGAAATAGCTGGACCCTCCAAGGCATGTGAATAATCACCATCTGCCAGCCAGGCGTTCTTAGAGGCTCAAAACATTTGGGTTTTATGGGCTTGTTAAAGCAGGACTTTGCAAGGGCACTGTTATGTTATTTTTTGTGATGCAGCAGGAGTTCTGACTTTTCTTTTTCTCCTCTCATTTCCCATTGTCCAGTAATTGCAGCATCTATCAGGTTACACTTCCATTTAAACAAAATGCTACAAATATGCTTGCACTTAAACATGCTACATAAATACCTTATTTTGCTGCTTTATTAAATGTGTAACAAATCTGTTTGGCAGCCACCTAATAGGAAATGGTGTATAGGTCTCTCATGTACTTTTTACTGGGCTCTAAACTTTTCAGGTTCAGGTTAAATTGGGTTTTAGATAACACTTTCTCTGAAAACCTTTTCAAATAACCTTATTTCTTTCTCAGTCCCTTGGATTCTGTAGGAACTCTGTTAGTTTTTTATACATGCTGCCTGTGTGAATTGACTCAAGTCCCTTGAAGCAAGTCTTGCTGCCACTTTTCCAAAATTCGCTTTTGTGTAAATGGATGGCACTTGGGTCAATTTACTCTCTTTTCTTTTTTTAAGCTATGTGCATAAAATACAGAAGGGGGAGAAAAGAAGCAGGTAACAGGAAACTTATTTACATCCTCAACTGTGCTTTGGTTTTGCAGTGTCTCTTTACATACGTTTGGTACCACAGCTGTCAGTTTTTCTCCTGTCTCCTCTGTCGTGGAGGGGATGCAGGCTGGCTAAACGAGCTGCTCTCTTTCCCCCTCTTCCCCCCCCCCTCCTGTTTTTTTTCTGGTCCTTTTCTACATTCATGTAGACATTTCTACAGAGCTTGGATCATGAGCTGAGTTAGCTGATCTTTCATGACAGCACTTCATTGTATTTACCAAGAGTTTCTTTCACTACTATACTAGAATTTTGCTACTCTGGAAACTCTCTCCATTCCTTGTAAACTGGTGGTGGGAGATAGTTTAAACAAGAGACCAGGCTGGCTGGCAATTTCTGGCTCAGATGAAGGAAGAAGGAATACTAAAGGGACAGAAAGTGCTTTCAACTTGGATATCCTGAGACCGAATGGAGGTGGTTTTAGTATGCTTGCTGCTTGTTTTCCTCAGAGCTCTTCTCTGTCCTAAAGGAATCGCTCCTGCAAAGTCTCCTTGGTTTAGGCAGTTTGTGACCTACCCCCTGGCCTCACAGCTGCTCCATCCTCAGGTGGTTTGGGCATGTCTTTACGCTGGGCCAAATGCCAACTGCATATTTGGCACTGAAACCCCATCTCGGTGTTTTTTTGAGCCAGACAAAAAAAATATCCTGAAAATGTGTCTGTCTTTTTTTTATTTTTTTTTTTTTACAAAGGATGTTGTTCACAATAGGAGAAATGGAAGTCTAAAACCTTGAACTATATTAATACACTTGCATTTTGCTGAGGTAACTCAAGTATTTAAGTGCATGCAAACAGCATGATACTGTGTTTTTTAGAAGAGAATCGTGAAGTAATGGTAAAAACTTCCAACAAGGCGAAAATGAATTTAGACTTTCCCAGTGGTTTTGTTTCCCATTTGGAAACCTGATCCATTGATTGTTTTCTGTACTGTGCTTCGTAGCAACAGCAAGTGAATTGAAAAGCAGAAACAAGCATCCATTTTTCCATAGCTGATAATTAACGAGATCAGATTATATATCCTTCTCTAAAGGCTGAGTGACGCCCAGTTGTTGTCAGCCTGGGAGCACAGTTGTGAGAAAACTGATGCCTTTAATACACTGGTTTTCTGGTCCATTTGTTTAGAAAGCCACTCTTGGGGCCTTGCTGCACTCTGAGCAGCATGCTCCTGGTTGGAATTTGCAATGACCACCTGTAGTGCCCTTCCTTGCTATAAGGCTGAATGTTGGGCTTTTCTGCAATGATATTTGAAAGACTGATGAAGGAAAGTAGCCTGCATCCACTCCCCTGGTTCTCAGGGTATTTATTCCTCTGTTTAATGTAAAAGGGTGAAAAAAGTCCCAGCGTGATAGTGTTTTACACTTGCTTAAAGAAGCAGGCTGAAATTTTTCAGCAGGCTTGGAAGCAGTGAGGAATCTGGCTTTGAATTAGGACGAGTGCATTTGGCAAAGCAAGGCATGTGATGTGAGACTGCTTTTTGCAAGGTCCTCTAAAACTTTCTGACTAAACAGTTTCCTGTAGGCTAAACAGTACTGGGAATGGCTCGCCATGTGGGTAGGAGACCTCCCAAGAGCATGTTTGGTTCTGTGATTTAGTGTGTGGCATCTGTGCCCTGAACAGAGAAAATGTTCAATGGTTCAGGAAGGAGCTGAGGGCACAGTTCTGTTGGAGATCATGGTTTTCAGCTGAGATGTGGATCAGGTGCTGGACCTAACACTTGTGCCTCTCTGCCTGATGAATTATTATGTCTCTTAGATTTAAGCAATTGGTCAAGGCACTGAGCTTGCAAGAATGTAATAATGATTGCCCTGCAACATTAAAGTGTCATCTAAAGATAACACAAGATCAGCCCACCAACCATGTTAAACAATCATAAACAGTACAGATTGAGTTAGCCAGTAAATCAAACCAGGAAAACCCTCCCTTATATCCTTACTAACCTCTACAAAGATTTGTGGCTTTTGACTCCTCCTTGGAAGATTTACCAAATTTGGAAATGTGGGCTATTTCTGATCAATTTGGCATCAAGATCAGGGTGCTATTTAAATGCCCTTTTTTTTTTTTTAGTTTAGTTTGGTTTACTGCACTTTTGCCTCCACAAACTTCCTCTCTTGCTCTAAATGGATACAATAATATTTTTTCCTTTATGCCCTCTATGTTTCTGTGGCTTTGTACTGTTAAATGAGTATTATGTTTTTTTGCTCCAGAAACAGCTGTATTTCAGCAGATGTAGCAATTTGTGTGTGCCCACTTTTCACTATTTTTTTTTCCAAGGTGTTGCAAGGCTACGAGTTATTAGATGATTGACATTCTTCGTTGAAGAATATCATATGACTTGGAGCAGTGTTTAAGTCAATGAAGGAATAAAGATATTACTTATGTGTATTTTGAAGTCTTCAACTCCTATTTGTGTAAGTGATAATACCTAGCTCTGATACAGTGCTTTTCACTGCAGTTCTCCAAAGTGCTTTCAAAGATGGTTGGAGCCATTGCTAGAGCTAATTGAAAGGTTTTGATTCAATGAAGCATGACTAAAATATGCTGTTTTGATTGTGCTGAACAATTCCTGGGATTTATTTGGTGCTAGGAGAGCTTCCTAAGGAGCCAGAGTGGGCTAGAGGCCCAACTGAAACAGAAACAAACCCAGCAACTGCTTTTTGTACGAAAACGGACGTATCGGCACAACTGGCTTATTGTGCAACACAAGGTTTTCTTGGTCTCATTCAATCATGAGATAAAAGCAGGGAATGACACTGTGATTATTGTAATGTCCCTGAATAATTTTAGCCAGTATCTCCATCTTGTAGATTAAGAAATCAAAGAGGAGGAAAATAAAATTACTTGTGTGATTGGAATTGCCCAATATGCCAAAGATGGAGCTGGGGCTTTGGGTCCTCTGGCCACAGAGCTGCCTCCCTTATGCTTCACAGTAGTTTAACAAGGCACTTGCTTTAACACTTTTGCACCAAAACTATTATTTTTTCCAGAAATTAAACTTAGAGTTCCAAGAAAAGTGAAGTGAGTAGGTAAATAATAACAGTGAATTTTCTCCTGGTCACAGAAAAGGGAAGCTGGGTCTACCTTTAGCTTTAAATGCTTATGTTATAAATGAGAACAAAACATTCACTGTTTCACTGCTGATAGATTGCAATACCTCTGACTTTCTTAGATTGTAACAGAAGTTTGGTAGCAAAGGTGAAAGTGGAATTAGTGTCCTCGGACTAGAGAAAATAAAATGGATTCCTGGTGTTTATTGGTATCTCTAACAATATACCTGTTATGACACCATAGATCAGATGACAACAAAATACTAAGATATACCTGTGGCAGGATGAATTTCAACTTGAAATTTTTGAAGGTAGTTGATCCAGCCAAGTGCTCCTGTGCTACCCCACTCTGTTTAGGTCATCCTGAAAGACAATGCTTACTCTGCATTGCTTTGTTCTTTGTGAGGTGAAAACAAGGTACTGCCTCCAAGTGAGAAAAGGCCTTTCCTCTAACAGAGGGAGAGATTCAATGCCCCATTTATTGTCTTGACATTTTGTTTTACTGTTCCAGTTTGCGGAGTGGTCTCCAGAGGTTTCTAAAGTATGCATGAATAAGAGAGAGAAATGAACTCCCAGGGAATTTTTGCTTGGAGACAGACCTGTCTATCTAAACGCATCTCTTGTTCCTATTGGAATTGGCAGGAATCTGGGTGGCATGGTACCTTCCTGCCTCATCTTCTACTTTTTCTCTATCCCTACCTTCATTGTCCATGCCATGTTGTGTGCTAACAAATCTGCAGTCTCCTCAGATTTTTTTTTTTTTTCCATTGGCTGCCTTTTAGTAACTTTATTCATATTCCAGTGTTGTCTACAAGCAGTGGTTAGTGATTGAATCCAGATTTCTTGGTCTTTCTACATGGATAAACTGTATGTGTAAGCAATAACAAAGGTTCCTTTTTGATGTGAAAAAGGCAGATATAAGAAGTGGACAGGAAGAGGAGAAATACATGTTAACCTTCATCCATTTGTTGGTAGTGTACTAAAAAGCGGTCAAATATGTCACTTGCCAAAACTTCTCAAAGGTTGTGGGGTGACTGGGCTATAAGCAGGTTTATTCAGTGTTGGTCTTGAAAAATTATGTATGGGAATCTTCATCACATATGGGAGAGAAGTTATGTTTATATCCCAGAATACAAATGAGATGCTAACTGGAATAGCTTTGTAGCATGGAATGTCTCTCTTTCCTTCATAGTTTTACATAGTTCAGTGCTTCCCCTTCATGTCCTCATGCCTAAAGAATGCAGACAAATAGCTGAAAAAGGTTTGTCTTAGTGCTGTTAGGTCATTAAGGTTCTTGGCCAAAAAATATCTCTGACCTCCCTGGTCAGAGGAAACTGCATCAACAGCAATAGTTTTAGAGAGATTGTAGCTAGTGTGTCTCAGCTGTTGTGTGTGAGGCCTAAGGGTGCTGGAGGGGATAGATTAAAACCTGCTGTAACCCTTGTTCTCATCCTTTAGAATGTGTCTTGAAAAACTGCTTCATTTTGTGCAAGGAGAATGTATCTTCTGCGGGCAGAGAGGCATTCCTGCTGTGCCCATGTCCTTGTAAAACTTCAGGACGCTTCCCCTGAGAACAGAGGGTCTGCTGGCCTCTCTAGATGAAGAAATTCAGCTCTTTGAAGGAACTGGGCATCAGTTATGGAAGTGTGTAGTTAACACTGAACTGACTGTACAAGTTTTTGCCTTTCAAATTTCAGAGCAAACTACTTCCAACAAATTATGCATGTGGACATGATGCGTTTTCATTTTTTCTATCGGGGCGCAATCAGCACAGCTTTCTGCTGTACCGCTGATGCCTCCAGCAAACTTTCTCTGAACTGGAGCTGACCTTGCAGCACACATGAACTTGACTAGTGTGATCTGAGAGAGGCTGTTTATGGCACACACTGGAAATGATGTCAGGATGGCATCAGGATGGCATCAGGGTAGCACCTGAAAAGCTAATAGTTGATCAAGGAGAAGCATCAAGAGGCAAATCCCAGGATGTCGAGTTCCAGCCAGCAAATTGGAATTCTGCAGGAAGCAACGCAAAAATCTTGTGGAATATTCTGTATTCTGATTGCATTAGAGCCAGCTGTTTCTGTATTTCTGAATTTAATCAAGTAACCTGAATAGAACCATTGAATCCTTTAAGTTGGAAAAGGCCTCTAAGGTCATAGAGTCCAACCATTAACCCAGCTCTGCCAAGTCTAGCACTAAACCATGTTCCCAAGTGCTACATCTACACGGCTTTTAAATGCCTCCAGGGATAGTGACTCAACCGCTTCCCTGGGCAGCCTGTTCCAATGCTTGACAACCCTTTTGGTGGAGAAATTTTTCCTCATATCTAAACTAAACCTCCTCTGGTGCAACTTGAGTCCATTTCCTCTCATCCTGTTGCTTGTTACCTGGGAAGAGAGACCAACCCCCAGTTTGCTACAGTCTCCTTTCAGGTAGTTGTAGAGAGTGAATCTTACTGCTTCATTAGAAAAGGTCACATCAAAGAACTTCATCCCGTGAAAAGTGGAACACACTGACTGTGTATAAACTGAGCCTTCAGTAGAGATTCCTCTGATGCTGGGAATCCTTTTCCATTGTCCCTCTAAGGAACATGAGAAGAATAATTGAAGAACATGTATCTTAAATCCAAATCAATGTGGATAACTCACATCTGTTATTTGACAGTGTAATACTTCACCCTTCTTGTAAAGAACCCATATATGGGGAGTTGACATAATCTTCCTCAAATCATTAGTAACTGATGAGTTTTAGATAAAGGTTATTTTCTTGCCATTATTGTTGTTGTTCTTAGTCCCAACCTTTCCTGTGTTGTGAACCTTGTGGGAAGGTTAGCTCTTGTGATAGGGCCAGGCTAATTTTGCCACATCCAGAAACCTAATGATTTAAACTTCTGGATTCAGTTCCAAATGACCTATGCTCCCATAAGACTTGTGTTCATTGCTGAGCATTGTTTTATGTATTTTCTTTATTATGTTAAAACTCTATGAATGTGGTCACTGTTATGTACAAGTATCTGCAGAACTGAGTGTCCTTTGGGAAAGCTGAGTTTTGATTCTTTGATCAAGCCTGTAGTGTTGAAACAGAGCAATGTAGACGTATGTTAGACCCCTAAAGTTTTCCTCATGGAGAGAACATACAGGATCTCTCTTCTTCCTCCTGGAAACCTGGACTACCTGTGGGACTCCCAGGACACCCATTCCAGCCCACTTTTGCACTTTATTATCTCATATTGTCCTTGCACATATCCTCAGAACATGAGTGTGTCTTTTGTAGGCATGTGGACTAGAATGACCACAGGCTTGAGAGGCCACTGCTGGGAAGCAAAGCCCCCTCTTTAAGTTCTGAGGACTAAAAAGAACTCAACCACAATCTCTCCCCCACAACCCTCCCTCCAAGAAACCTCCAGAATATCTAGACAGTTGGCACTGCAAGAGCTTTTGCTTGGCTATTTAGAGACAACACGATTTGGGGATTGGGTGGTGATTGGGTGTGGGTGGAATCAAACAATGCAGGTAGGTTATTTAGAAAGTAGAGAGCTGTATCTAAAATGGTAAACTCCCAAAACAAAACTGTCCGTATCCAGAAATTTTATCTTAGTTTGCTACTGGCATATAGGAAGCCACTGTGAAGGTGCCTATACAGGTGATACCATTTTGGAAAAAAAAAAAAAAAACCAACACCAGATTAGAAAGTCACATGTATAATTTCTCTGATCATATGCCTCATTTCTGGCTTGTATTAGTTTTGCCCATTACCGTGTCACTCTGCAGAACCTGCAATAACTTCTGAAGTTCATCCAGTGCACCTGGTTCGAAGGTTTCTGTCCTTATGGGAAATCAGCTCTCTGAATTTCTCTGCCTTTACATATGAACAGGAAAGAGGAAAAAAAAAACCTTTTTTTTTGGTTTGTTTTTGTTTTGGGGTTTCTTTGTGGTGTTCTTTTATTGAAAGAATGATGTGTAAAGAGGAAGAGTGAATCTCCAAGACTAAAAATAAAACAGCTTCAAAACCAGACTCCCAACAGGCAGAGAGTAAGGCGAGGCTGGAGTGCTCACAAGGATTGCTGCATATCCTGAGGAAAACTCTCTGTTGCAGTTCTAATTTTGCTATAGGACTGCAAAGATGCTCCCTGCCACGTTGCATTTAGTGAAAGTGCCAGAAACTTTTGATAATTTGTTTTTCTGGGAACACCAAACTTAAGTTTTTCTTTTCACCCTCAGGCTAGCTAGGAAAATCTGGATAGCTGAGAACCTTTCTAGGTGTGAATAATTGAATTTACCCATCAGTCCTTTTTGTGAGCAGAACATTGTATGTTTCTGTGATGCAGTATTTCTGTTTGAAGGAAAGATAGTAGCTTGCAAAAGTGCATTTCCTGTTCACACACCTGATTATATAAGCAGGGATGTTTTGAACTCTGTCTGAACCAGGTTGGTATCTTACCCTGGAATTAATCACCAGGAAAACAGTGACCTGGTTCCCCAAACCTGCTCTGATACCAGCATAGCTGCTACTACTTAAGCTTTTTCATGGGTCAAAACCAAGGTGCTGAATGCCTCTGGAAAAAGTGTTGTGATACTTTTCCTTCACCCAATTCACCTTTAATGCCAGCCCCTGGCTATCCTGTGATGCTTGTCCTAAACATGACCCAGGACACATTGAGACAGAGAGGATGACCAGCAAATGGAAACAGTGTGCTGTGCATTGTACTGACAGGGAGCAGAGAGCAAGGGCTGAACTATGAGAAAGGATGAGCCAAAGGTGACCACAGCACAGGTAGGACAATGCTCTCACTGACCACTGCCAAATCCCACAGTGCCCAAGTGGGACCAGGTTGGTGACAGTGCCAGATTTCATTGGCAGCCCAGTGATCACTGGGCAGATGCCAAGGGAATAGCTGGGACTGAGTTCAGTCCATGCAGCAAGTCAGGCACAGCAAGGACAGGCTGGGGGTGGACAAACCAGCAGCAGCGTTGAATCTGAGCTCAAACCAGGCTTCTGGTCCCTTGGCAGCGGCTGTGTGTGTGCAAATCCCAAGTCTGGCTGGACGGGGCATTTAAGGGCTGTTGGTACGCTTGGGGCCCTGACAGCTGCTGTATAGTTATTTACTATATAAGAATCCTTCTGGGCACTGTGAGACAGCTCAGTGACTTAAGTGCTACTGAGTGTGAGTAAAGAACAGTAGGGCTTCTTTTCTGGAGGCCACATTGTGGGTTATGAGTTCACCCCAAGCTAAAGCAAGGGAGAGTCCAACATTTCACTTCCTGAGAAGCAGACTGAGAAATTGGTTGAGACTTGATGGGCTGGAGCTGCTGTCTCCTGCCTATTGGTGTCCCCTGCAGTCCCAGAATAAAGCTGGTGTGGGCATTTATGCACGCTAAAGAGAGGGGCATTTCTGTGTTAATGAAGAGTTTGGGTCAATGTGAGTTTTGGAAAAGGGGAGAAAAAAGTGTTTTCTCTGCATATGTTTCTTTAGGACCAGTTGACATTCTGCCTACACACTAAAGGAGCATAAAAATAAAACTGGTTCAGTGTATGCTTTAGTTTTGAATATTCAATAGAACTGCTGAAATGCCAAGGTGTCAAAGCCATGTGGATGAGAAAGCTGGGGAAGGAGAATGCAATCTGCTGACCAGGCATTGCCTCTGAGGTGGCCTTTCCACCTTCTAGTACCAACTCCAACACTGGTTTCATTGACATGTGACAAATTCCTAAGGACTGGTGTTTCCAAGCAACATGAGCTCAGAAAACAGTGTCTCTCCCCTCCAGTTTTGTCTCCTTGGATGTTGGATGCACAGTGCTCACAAGATGTCCTGTCAGGGAGGGCTCAGTGTACGGTGAAATCAGGGTCCCACAGTGGGGAAGTTACCTACCTGTCCTGCCTCAGGTGTCAGCATCTCTAGAATGCGCTCTCAGGCACTCAGAGCCAGTGCCTTGCTACTGGAAGGTGGACATATCCCCTTTAAATGATGCAGCAGGTACCCAGGGGTTAGAAATGCTTTTCTAATTTCCAACCTAGTCTCTGTCTAATTCATCCTTGTGTCAGTGAGAAGAAAATGAATGCAGTGAGTGCAGTGAATGAGGTCTGTCTGCCTTGAGGGCTTTGTGGAAAGAGCTGACTGAGCAGGTCACTCTCCTGGTCTTGCAGCAGTAGGCTGGTGACTCAGTGCTTGCCCCAAAATATTCAGTGCAGTTCTGATGTCCTGTAAAATGAAGGATTGTGAGTCTGGACCCAAGCTTGGTGAAACCCATGGGAAAGCCCACCTTGACTTCAGTGGTCTTGAGAATTAAGCTGTACAAGGTTTGTGTAGAGCTGGCGCCAGATGCGTTTCCCACCCACAGATTGGGCAATGAACATGTGTGCACAAGGCTGGTGCAATTATGACAGAGTTCAAAGGGAGCTATACACCCAAGGAGAAATGTTCATAGGCTGATCTGTGCCTTAACAATATAGTTCCACACAGCAGCCATCCATGGCATGGGGCCTCCCCAGAGAAGGGAACATCAGACTCACCCTGGTCCCCCCAGATTTGAGCTGTACACACACATTCTGCGGCAGATGAAGTTACTGCACGTGTGGTTCCTGCATATTTGTTTTGTCAAAGTCCTGCAGCTTGCTTGCTTGCATTTTGATCTGTAAGGAAGGTCTGTGGTAGCATGTGTTTTTGCAGTCAACCTATGTTTTTGGGGAGTGAAGCTGAAGTGTAAGGAACACATAGCGATTCATGTGGAAACAGTAATTGCAGGAATCACTATGGAGAGGGTTACAAGTGGAGCTAGTCAATGAGAAGACTGTGTTCTCAAACACCATGACCTGCTGAGGTAAGCCTGATGTGCAGATGAACATGGTGATATTTGCTCCAAGAAAATACCAGAAAGTTTCGATGGTGTGAAAACCTCGTGCCCCGGTTTGGTGGATCTCATCTAAGTTTTTCATTTCCAGAAGTGCCATTTTTGAGATATGAATTCCTCAAACAGAGCATGTGTGTGGCAGGGAAGAGTTGAATTTTGGAAGGTAGGATGTGGTGGGTTTTGTCACATCCTGAATCTCTGTCTCCCCAGGGGTACTACAGATGTGTCACACCCCCAACACGGTGGCTGTATCCTGCAAGAAGTAGTTGTCAGCTTCACACAGAGAGACAAAGCAATAATTGGAAAACCAACTGGTTATCAAATGTCTCTCATTTGTGTCATTAAATGTAGCATTGCAGACACTGGGTCAAGGTGTGCTGGTCTGGTCTTCTGTGTTCGAATTCCAGACAGGTTGATTTCTCTCTTCATCTTCATGCATCCTGTAGGGGCTGCCATGTTATGGTCCAGATGCTGCTGTGTTTTGCTGGCAAGTGAAGCATTTCTTGTTTGCTCTGTATACAATTACAGTGACTAAGGAATTTTAAAGAGAGATCTAGAAGTGTTGTCACAGTGCGCTCTTACTCAATGTGATTGTGTGGGAGGCAGCGGGTGATAAATGCAAAAGAAGAAAGAAAAGTTTTCTTTCTTGCTCTTGTCAACTCTACCAATTTTTATGTAGGTTTTTTTTTTTTAATGTTAGTTTGGCTTTTTAATTCCTTCTTTTAAGGCCAAGGATCCTGGAGTTAAGTGACTGTTAGAAATCTTGACTCTCTCTGGCTTTTTTAGCTACATGGGAAAGCATGAAAGCATGAGTCCCAAAGGGCTTGAAATCTGTAAAGCTAATAGAAGGAGTTAAAACTGTATTTATACCTAAAATTCTGTGATTTGTTTTGGTCTTCTCAGAGCATTTTAGGGACTTGTCTCAAGGCATTGAGGTACTTAAACCCAGTAATATGATTTTTTCTTTTATTATTTTCACTGCCCACTTACCGTGTGGTGTTGAAGGGAGAGCAGGAGATGAGTCTGTGACTCAGCACTTCTCCCAGTGAGCTGAAGGCATGACAGGAGAAAAATTGCGTCTACCTGGAGTGGTCAGAGTTCAGTGTTCACTAAATGGAAAGGAACTGGCACTTTGGCTCAGGGTAAAGTTCTATCTTCCATTATCCTTTGCAGAGCTGAGTATCTGTAAGGGACGGACAAAGCCACGCCTTTGTGTAACTGTTCTTATTTACAGCACAGTTACTTTCCTACTGATGTCACTGGAAACATATTTAATATTGCTACCACCTCTAAGCATGGCCAAAGGTCTTGCCAGAAGAGAATCTGGTACTCCAGAATTCCAGCTCTGTGTAAATAAACAAATATTTTGGTAAATCCTTCAGAATGGAAGCTGGGGGGCCTTGGCAGGACAAGGAAACTGATCAAAAATGGATTGGTTTTTTGTTGGTGTTGTTTGTTTTGCATTTGATTTTAATAACAGACAAAATTTTCCAAGCAGGAGGGTTGCAAATACTGTACGCAATTTGTCTAAAGAGTACTTTCTCTAGAAAGCAGGGGGAAGGGGAAGAAGAGGAAAGGAATAATTTTTCAGAGGTGTTCTCTTGCTGCTTTTGTCTAGTGTTTAAAAGGATATGCTAACTCATAAGCTAATAGCTTTCTTTTGCATTGGGATAAGACAGCTTTATGACCATGCTCTCTGCTTTGCTCCCGTTACAGTAACTGCACTGAAGATTGCAGTGAAGGTGGGCAGGGTGGTTTGACCAGAGCTGTTTGCTACCCAGGCACTCTCCTCCTGCAACACCTGCTTTTCAGAACAGCTCTGCAGGAAATCAGATGTGATTGTGCATCGAGACTTTTTATCTTCCTGCCAGCTACACAGATGAGGCCAGTCTAATTTGCTTCCAAGGTTTTTAAGTGGAAACAAAGAATTTTGAGGTTTCATTTTCAGACCCTTGGAGGTTTGATTGGCCCTTGGCATCTTTCACTGCCTATCTGGTTTTATTTGGTAGAATGCAAACAGGTTGAATGCATTGAACTATTAAAAAGAAAACATTGATCCGATCTTCCCCCAACTCTTCTGCTCCAAAAACCTATCCAGAGTTTGAAGTTTCATAGGAACTTGCCTGTTGATTGAGACAGCGTGACGTGCAGGAGGAAGGTCTTTGCATCAATGAGAACCAAATTGAGTGGGTGTAGCTAATCACTGAGCTGCGTGGGTTTTAGGTGTCCTGTTATTGGACTGTATTGTTGCAGCTCTAAAACTGGGCAGATTACCAGGATCCTGTATATATTTAAATAACTGTGTGCTCTTGGTCAGCTTTGGAGCCCAGTGGCTGGTATGGTGTTTGTGTTTTCATGTTCACATTCAAGACAGGAACAACCATTTGCCTTCAAGTGTCTGTACACAGAGTTTCTTATAATTTATTTCACCACTCAATTAGCAGGTTAAAATGGTTATTAATCTTTGGCTAAATGAACTGTGCCTTCAAGACTAGATACTACCCACTTAATGAAGCAGCCTGTATTTGGAAGGTGTTGTGCCTCTAGATTGCTAGCACAGTTTTCCTTGCATTACCATAAGGTTGCAAGGTTAAATTTATATTGCCTAATACGTTTGCTTTGTTTCAGATAACTTTTACAGGGCTTTACTTGTTTCCTCGATGGTCTCAGTCTGCAGGTAGTAGTCACAGCTTTATGGGCATCAGAGGAGCATTAGTCATCTGCAAAGGGTAACAATCTGATTATTGATAAACTGCATCTTTATGATAATTCATCTTTATGAATTAGGTAAACAAGTGTTACAATCCTGCATGGAGGCATTGAGATTTTCATGTAACTGTGGGTAAGGCAGTGGTACCATGTTAAAATGGAACTTAGGGTTTAGAAGGCATTAACCTTCTCTTGCTGTCACTGGCAGGCAACAGGCTGCACCTGCAGTGATGTGATGTGCCCCTGTGGATGGGCAGCACAAGCTGGTGAGAATAGGATTGGCAGTGCCTGGCTCCTGGCTCTGAGCTTGCCTCCAGGTGAGCTTTCTTTCTGGTTGAGGGTTGTAGAATCTCTTTCTTCTGACATCTATTACTCAATAATTTTGAGGAAAAGAGGCAGCAGATCAGGACAGTTAAAATAAGCTAAATATAGCATTGTCGGGAATAAGGATGGCTTTACTTTGCCAGAGAAGAGTCATGCTTCACATGTGAATAATCTTCTTTTGACCTAAACTTAAACCATGAGTTGGGGAACAAGCAGTTACAGAATTGGTTAGGTCTGTAATTCAGTGTGTGAATAACAGGATGGTCTGAAAGAGAAAACAAAGATCCTTAACTTCTCAACAAAGATGCAGAATGACTATCAAATTCTCTTGGGTTTTCTTGTTGTTACTTGTGGTTTTTGGTTGGTGGGGTTTTTTATGTTTTTTTTTTTTTTTTCCTTTTTTTTCTTCCTAGTAGAGCAGAATTGGTGGGGTTTCAGAAATACTTTCAATTGGTGTAAACCATTTCCTATTGTGGTTAGCAGCTGTTCTCTCAGTGATTGCAGATGAGGGACACAGCAACACTCCTTAAGAAACAATTGCTTGTGAAGAACAGATGAGTCCAAGGTTCTGGTTAAGGGAGAATGCACCCCCATAAATTACTGCATTATTATTTATCAAGAATACTTTTGTAGTCTCTCACTGAAGCAACCATTGAGTGGGATTCTGCATCCCACACTTGAAAATGGTCTCAGCTCAGCCAAATACTTTAGCATGTGCTTGAAAGCTGAGCATTGACTTCAGCAGTTTGACTAAGGGCTGACTCAGGTTCCATGCTGGTCTGGAAGACTGCTGTAGTTCTCACAACAGCTCTCATAAGGTGTTTCCTCTTGTGAGAGTGGGCAGCAATATTTGTGTGCTTCCCGTGCCTGTGAAATATAATGATCACTTCTCCTTTTCCAATGGGAAGAAAAAGCTTGTTACCTGGCTGGATCACTGGGGAGGTGGGTGACATCCACTGGTGTTGATCTGGGGTGAGTTGGGCCGTGAGTTGCTCTGAGTTCACCGGTTGTGAGATGTGGTGTTGCTGTGTGCGTGACGGGGGAGCAGAGGTGACATGGAACAAGAGAGACAAATCAAAAGATATGAGGATTGACTAATGCTCTTGATTTGCCACACCACCATCCCAAGACTTGTAACATGTGACTAGTGCACAGCCTGCTAAGGCAGTCTGCTGCAGGGATGACATGCCTTATTCATGATGTCTCACTTTAAAGAGGCTGAGATGTGGTATTACTGTGCTGACCATGGATATGGCCGTAATGAATTTATTTTTTTTCCTTCACAATGTTGTTTTATAGTGTTTTTTAGGAGGGAAATTACTAAATCAATCTCAGCATATTGATGACACATCAGAAAGTTATTTACTGTCATGGGTAGGAAACTGGTGATGGTTGGGTCTGTTCAGTTGTAGGAGATTGAATGTAACCCACAGAGCATAGCTATGCTGACTTAGGTTTTTGAACAGATTGCTGGGAGATCAAATTCATGATGCTTGTTTGTTCCTTCTGCATTGATTCAGTGCGCTAAAGTGAAGACAGTTCAATACAGAGATAACAAAGAGAAAAAAACCAAGCCTGACAGACATTTTGTCGTTTTTGGCAAAAATAAATAATGAGTTTGCAGAGCTGTACAGCCCTGCCTTTGTGTCTTGAGAGTGCACATGATTTACTGCAGGAATCAGTTTGGTGTAGCATAGCTGTGCCGATTCAGCAGGACCTACCATTATCTTGTCATGTTTTTTAGAAAATTGACTTTTACAAGGCAGCAATTCAAAAACATGAAAGAGAACTGCGCTCAGCAATTCATCCCTTCTCGTGCTCCCATCCAGTGCGTGCTGGCAAATCTGACGCAGTTGCACCCACGGGCATGGTGGTGCTCAGCTCCCTCGCTTGCAGGCTTTGGGCGTTCCGTGTGCGTGAGCTGGTGTGGGTCTCGATTTTATTATTGTGTTCTCAAACTCCCAAGTTGCTGACTTTTCGGCTAAAAGCAACAGTTCACACATGGCTTTCTGTCCTATTTCGCTTTACAGACTTACTAGGATTTTAGTGGTACAGCAACAGTAACAAAAGCACTGTTAGCAACATTTTGCAAATCTTGCTGCTTTTCAGCTCTGCTCACCCACAGCTTGCAGTCTCCCACGGACAAAGAAAAATGGCCAGAAAGCTGCTGGGTTCCTGGGCTTACCCTGACTATCACTGCCTTTCACTGCCTCTGAAGGCAAGAGGATTGAGCTGGAGGCACTGCTGGGCTGACTCAGAAGAACATTTTCAGTGTTTTTAAAGTACGTCTCTATTCTAGTCTTATCACTGATGTAGCCATGGATACAGTATTTCTGCATTCTCAGATGTTTGGCAAATGTGCATGGATTTTGTTTATTTTTGAGGGGTTAATTTAAAACATCTAAAACTTTCCTACCTTCTGGGAATTCAGAACGTTCAGCCCCACGTATGCCTCGGCAAATGGCTTCTATTTAATAACATCTTTGTACACCATCTTTGAGAGATGGCTATCTCGGAGAGCTAATCTGTGGATGAGCCCAAGGGTGAAAAAAAGAAAAAAAAAAGTAAGACTGAGAGGAGGGGGGGAGAGGAGATGGGAGAAGGAAAGTTCTTTGTTTGTGCAGGTTTTTTTCAATAGACAATGTGTGGGAAGGGTAGGGGTGGGGATGCTCCAAGGAGCATTCTGAGATAATAAAATAGCTTGTTTAGGTAACCAGGATTAAAACAAAAGCCCTACCCACCTTTCTCTCCTGCTCTTCTGTGAACTACCCAGTGCTCAAGCAGCAGTGTTCATGTTTGGAGCAGGACTGTGCACAGTTCCTTTTCCTCTTCCCTTGGGTTTTGAGATGAAACTACAGGGCTAGAAGTGTTTTTCTTCCAGCTCCTGAACTTAACAACTTCTGTCTGGAAGACAATAATGCTGCCAGCTCCTCATGTTTTGACAGGTCCTGTGCTTGTGTGTGTCCCCACATGCCATGAACCTTCTCCACAAACCCTGTCTCAAGCCAGAGTGGTCATTTTCTTGAAGACATGACTATTTCCTCGACAGAACTTTCCTCTGTAGAAAGTACTTGTTTCCTTTCCTTTCCTCTGCAGAAAGTATTTGTCACTGAAAAGATTCATCTGGTTTTGAAGATTAGCCAGGCACACCAGAGATGCCAGTGAGGGAGACCCATCCTGCAGCAGGTTTTAGATCACACTGCAGCCCACCACTTGTGTAGGTTTTACTTCCTCTCTCAAGTAATATCTTAAAATCTTTTGAATGCCTCACTCAATATAAAAAAACTCTACTCTGTACTAATGGTTATTGGGTCTTTCTAGCAGATGTAAAATCCAGCGAAACATACACAGTTTCTTTAGTTTTAAGAGGAACAGATGATTTAATAAGCAGCTATAAATCTCTTGGGAATGTACAGACATAGTCAAACAGCACACTTCTGCCAGATTTTTCACTGACTAGACTTATAGCCTATGAGTCATAGCGGTCTGCTCCACTCTCCACCTCTCTTGCCTGTTGTTGTTTTGGCTTTTAGAGGTGCTCTGTGCTGCATGTGGGTTTTTTATCACCTTCTCCTGTTAATGGACTTGCTCTTCCATCCAGAAGACAGCCTCCAAGCAGTTGACTCTTATTCTCTGTGAGTGCATGACAGTGCATGACGTTCCTTTTTCATTCCCTAGCTCAGCTTGTGATTTTAAAATTTTAGAGTGAAACTTTTTCTGAGGATTATATTAATACAGCCTCCTGAATGGGCTTAGTAGTGGGAATCCAGTTAAATTAAAAGAGATATAGCTGGTCTTTTTTCTTAATATAGTAAGACTTTCCTTCCAGCAGTCTGGGGCCAATTTAAGAAGTTCTTAATTTATTCTAACAGTATTTCTAATAGATTCAGTTATTATCAGCTCTTTAGAGATGAGGAAACAGACAGCAGAAAGTTGTTTCAGTTACCTGTTGTATTTTCTAAAGTATTGAGGTGCCATTCCGAATGGATGTCAAATGGGTTCTACAAACGTCTTCTGTATTGTGCTGGTCTGCTGGCTTTCTATGAGTGTCTTAGACATCTAGAAACTGGGGCTGTAAGCTCCTCTTTTATTTTACAGTTGTTTCACAAACCATGTTAATTGTACTTTGGAACCACTCTAGAGAATTGCTAAAATTTACTCCGGGTCACATGCAGGCAAAGCAGACACAAAACCAGGAATAAGACACAAGCTGTATGGAATTTTTAACCATTGAGGTTTTTGCAAGACAGGGGCAGTGCAGCTTATTTTGAATGCAGCTGGATAGAGGGGATTCTAAAAATGACCTACAAAACATGTTTCTTTTGGTGGTGTGGGTCTTTTTGTTTGTTTTTGTTTAGTTGGTTTTTTAATCTTATGGCATAACTATCTATTATTTTAGAGTGTGACTAGATACAAAAATCTAAGAAAAACTGTGCAAAGTTCTGACTTTGTCATAAAGAAAAATCAGGTTCTAATTCTTTCAGTGGCATAGGACTGTATTTGCATTTGTTGTTCTCTGGGACTGTGTAAATTGTGAGGAGAAATTCTTATTTCAGAGGTAAGGATGATGTAGAAACCCTGTTCATGTTCACCCTTTTTCAGGCTGGAAGGAATACAAAAAATGCATAGATGTGAAGCAGGTTAAGAAACTGGAAACAGTTTTAGAGGTTGTTTAATGTACAGAATTGTGTAACATGATCAAAGACACACATTGTTTGAAGTTCATGGTGGGATTACAACTTACTGCATCATTCCAATACTGTTTGCTTCTGATTACTCAGTGCTTCAGAAAACCAAACAGGTCTTGTGTTGCTAGGCAAAGAAAGGCATCCAAGGTCATATACCTGAATGATGTCAAAATCAAGAACAGCTTTTGACTCTTCTGACTCCTTGTTAGGTCCCTCCACGCAGCTCAAGAGGAAGAGTAGAGGTTTTCAACAGCATGCATAAGTGCAAAAGAGCCCTTTCAGCTCTTTCTGGCAAACGCAGAGCGTTGCTTTATGCTTTCAGTAAGCACAGAGCTCTCATGTTTACTGATGGGACTTTCACACGTCAGGAAGTCAGAAAACTGGAGACGTAATCAAGCATGTCTGTTCTTGAATGGGGAATTTCCCCCAAAGCAAGTTGTGGTGCATGCTCCTAATGATTTGCATCTTCCAGTTCAGACTTTCCATAAACTGCTTCCAGCACTGTAGGCACTAACTTGTGTTTGCAGTGAACACACACACACCCAGCTGCAAGGGTAACAGCCATAACTTACATGTTTAAATCTTGGCATAACTCCATGTGATTAATTGAGAATGTCCAATTCCATTGGAAGTCTGGCCCGGCTGTGGGGTTCAGTTGGAGATGTTGGTGTAGCATTCAGTGCTTGTGCTGTTGCAGGCCAGGTAAGCTAGAAATCCGGGCTTTTAGCAGAGGTTTTGCCAGCACTTCTTCACTGGCAGCAAGGTCTTTTGCAAACTGTCTGGTGTGTGGTCTTTGCACTCTGAATAGCTGACACTCGGCCTGTGTTGTGGGATTTCACCACTTTCATAGTATGAACAGCAAGCAGCAAGGGTTCCAGGGAGTGAGTTGAGTTGTCCATCCCCTTAAAGTGATGTACATAGCAATGGGGAACATCATGTGGCTACGTGGACCTTATCCAGTGTGTTAAAGGAAAAATATCTGTAACAGTGTCCTGGCCTATGTAAGCTGTATAGTTTTCCCAGACTTGGAAGAAAAGCACTGGTACTTTCCCAAGTTCCACCCTTTTCAATTTGATGTTAAAAAAAAAAAAGTTGATTCTTGCTTTCCTTTTGTCTCTAAAATGGGAAGTAATTTAATTAAAAGAAGAAATTATGCATCTTCATGGTGAGAGGTAAAATCTTATCTCTGAGTTATCTGTTTTGATGAGAATAAAGCAGAATGTGTACTTTTTTTTTTTCTTACATAATAGTCTACACTGTTAGTGATGAAGAGGAGTCAGGTAGGTGTGTGATTCTCCAGCAGCCTAGATGTGGATGTTGGGACAGTTCTTCCCTGGATGTGGAGCTGTTTTGAGAGACATCTCCCAGCTCTGTTAGAAAGAATGCACAGCATCAAGGAGGAAGAATGACCTTGCTTTTAAGGCATTCATCTGGAGCTCGGGCGCTGGGAGCTCAATTCCCAGCGCTGGGACTGGCTTCCTCTGTGGTCTGCAGTATGTTGGGCAGGGGATGTCTGTGCCACACAATGGAGCTTAGCACAGAAAGCCCTGGAGCTGACTCCAGGAGGTCTGCACCGCCCTGCAGCCACGGGGACACTGCGTGGAGGCATAACCCCCTTCCCCACAAATACAGCTGCTCTGGTTCCAGCACTGTTTTGTGCTGTTGGGGCTGTGCTGCTTCCAGTTCTGGAGTTAGGATGGTTGTGGCTCATTTAGACATCTCCGTACCACACTCCATTACTAAACCCAGGAAGCACCGAGGTACTGAGAAACAAACACAGGGTTCACAATGTTTTTGAACTGTGTGCATGGTCTGGTTTTGGATTTCTTTTATTTTGCACAAGCTCATCCTAGTCATTCTGCTGTCACTGACTTTCATTCCCCCCGTGGCACTGGCAACCAGCTAGAAGAAAAGCTTCATTTCAGCTGTTTCCCATGCCCAAATTGTTTTCCAGAAGAAAACAAGTTCCGATATCTCTTGGAGTTTAGCTGACCTCAGTTGCCTTCTAGGTTCTAACTATGACCTCGGGGGAGGCAGCAGAGCTGGGTGCTCGGAACATGGTTGGTCACACATTGTTTCTGAAGGGCCCACTGTGCAGACTTACACACAAAGTCACTTAACTCCTCTTTTCCAAGCAGCCACACAGAAGTGACATTTACTGGGCTTTGTAAAGCACCCTAAGGGCCATGAATGAAAGGAGCTGTGCGTATTCAAAGCAGTATTTTGTTTATCTGCTCTATCCAAAACAGAGAAGAAAATATTATTGTCTGCAGCTTGAAAAATCTGCCTGCTGTGATGTTTGTGACAGTAGGAAAGACAAACGTGCTATATGCCTGAAAAAACACACACTGCCACTGGCTTTGATTTCAATAGGGTGTAGGTGATGGGAGTAGTGCTGGACCAGTGCTTGCACTATCCATCCTCTCCAGGGATGCAAAGTGGGGCTCATAGGCATCCCCCCCAGCATGTGAGCAGCAGTTCATAGGGTCTCCAGGCCAGTTTGAGGTTCAACTCATGATTAAAATAAAGGAAACCAACTGGAGAAGTTAGCTCATGGATAAATCATTGCTTTTTGTCCAAAGGAACATCAGGCTGACACTTTCTTCTTCGAGTCTCTTGGCTCATAATATTTGGAAGATAAGATCTATCCAGTCAGAGGGGGTTGCATAAACTTCCTGTGAACTTTAATAGTTGGTGATCAAAAGGAATCACAAAACATGTTGTCGTTATTTATCTATTTATTTATCTATTTAGAAGTTCAAAGAGTGTACAGTGCTATTGGTTGTGACTTTTTTTTTTCTCGTAAACAAGGTGATATCATACTGGATGCATGGCCTTAGGCCCACATTTTCCATTTTGAGTTCAAGAGTTTTTGCTCTGGAAAGGCATTTTTTCGGGGGAAAAAAATGCAGAAAATGCAACCACCCATATTCTGCTCCAGAAACCATCCCTGCATTATTGAATACATCTGTCCTTGTGTCCATTGCTTTTCTAGAAGATCCTCTTCCCTTTATTAGCTTTGTGTAGCCAGTCTAAAAATAGAGATCGTTCCCAACAGCATCTTCCTTGTCCTACCACCTGGATGCAAATACAGGAAGGGCTTCTTTGACAATAATTTGAGAAGTTCCCCTTCAGATGGGGATTTGGCTTAAAGGACCTGTATTCCCATAATTTATGTGCTCTGAGAAGGATTCTGGCCCTCTGTTCCCATTAAGTCAAAGCTTTGCAGCCCTTGCTCAGATTCACACAAGATTTAGTCCTCCCAGAGTTATATTCTTGTGTGTCCTGCTTCAGTGCAATTCCAGGTATGAGAGTATCTGGTTTTTAAATTGCCTTCTAGTCCCATGTGCAGCATCTTGTGTTGCAGGATGTGTACTGTGAATGAGGGCAACAGAAACTTGTCCTTTGGTTTTTGCTTGAAAGAAACAGTAGTGAACTAAGACCAATTGAGATATCTTGCATTCGTGTGAGGTCAAATCAGAAATCCTGTGGAATTTCAAGCAACTCATTGACATCTCTCCTGATATGGCTAGTTCACAGAGGAAGCCTGCTTGTCTCATGGGACATCCATGCTTGGTGGGGATAAAGGCAGTAAAAAGAAGGTATAGGAAAAGACTAACACCTATGAAGGGCAAAATTTTCCTTTTTTTGTAGAGACAGGACAAATAGTCTCTCCCTGGGGGCTTCTCTCCTCCATCAGGTTTGGTCCTACAGCTTTCTGTCTTTCCTTTTTGGGCATGCCTGGGATGTAGCACAGCCATGCAAGGAAGGGTGTTGACTGGAATGCAGATGGGTTGCAGACAGGGCTGGTTCTGGAGAGTTAAGCAGCAGAAGGACTTATTTACATGAGGTTCCCACCTTTTGGTTATCCCTCTGGCTTGGCTTGTGCCTTGGCCTGGTGCCATCTGACACGGTTTGCAGCATTGGGATGTTGAGGGCTGGCTGAATTGGCTGCCTGGGCCCAGAGCCAGTTTATATGGCTTGCTTGGCTTTGCATTGCTTTTCTAGCAGGGTGAGCTGTAATATGTGTCTTCTGTCATGAATCAGACTGTAGGTATGGATAATTCTCAAGCCGGGCATTTGCATGGTTTGAGAACCATGTTTAACACTGTTCATGTTTAAAGTTGTTTTATTAAGGAATTATTCAACTTATTCCTTTATTAAGGAATTATTCAGCTTATTGCTCAGCAAATTTTCAACCTTATTAGTAGGTTTAGCATGGGGATTGTGTCCCAGTGTGCCAAACAATGTCTTAAATCTTTAATTGCCAAATAAAAACTCTTTTCATCTCTCTTTTCTGAAATACACAACATTACTAAACCACCACTTTGGTAAAATATTGTAGCACGTTTGGTGTATTTTTAAGTTCTTTTGAAGTCAATGTTTAAGTGCTTTGCTGAATCAGGGCCTAAACCAATAACAGCTACAAAATCAAGCCACTTTATTTCAGAATGAGTGTTTGCACAGGAGTTGAATGAGTGTCAGCTCCTTGTCATGACCTCTTAGGTACAGATATCCTCTTAGTTTTACTAAATCACTTAGAAACTTTTTCAAATTGCTGTCTTGCACTCGGTTGCAATGTCAGGGTCAGACACAAGTATGGCAGGCTTTCATTTGCAGAATGAGATCAAACTGAAATGGGATATAGGGCTATAAAGGGATTGGCAGCACCTCAAAGAGTACACAGCTATGATTAGTCATTTCCTATATGCATACTGTATATATTCTGTGTATATACATACACTCCTTTTTTTTCCCCCTGATTTAGTGAAATGAATACCGTGCTACAAACATGATCCTCGTTGGGCTATTAAAGAGGTCATGGAAACTTTTAATTCTCCTGTTAGAAGAGAGTTGTGGATATGCTGTGGGTAATGGACCTGATGCTGAAATGGGGGAAGAAAACAAGTCCATAAATGACTGATCTTAGACCTACACCTGTGCAGTCCCATTGTAACTGGGGAACTCATATGCTGGGTCAGCTCCTTTGCTATTGTTTGCAAGGCTACAAAATACTTTTGTGCTACTTACTTTGATACCACAATCCTAGCAAAACATGCAGTGAGGCAAAACTGAAGTTAACATGCCACTGAAGTCAGTGGAAGGTTTAATCACTTCAGTAAAAAATGCTTTGGGGGTCAGAGGTGTTATCTTGTGCTACTTGCTTTACTGCTGTGCTCTTATGCCATCGTGTTGGAGTGTTAACCACAAAGGCCAGTGCTGTGGACTGTTAATTCAAAGAACTAAGTCGTGTTGTGGGACTGCTTCAGAAGGTATGCTGGCTGCTGTCCTGCATGTCATTGTCTTGTCCCACCTGGAAGGCACAGAATGCCTTATGCAAGAGTATTCAGTACTGAGTCTCTAGAAGAAGAACAGAGAATACAGTTCTTATAGTGCATGTGTGCTTTTTATTATGAGCTGACTGGGGCCTTTTCCCATATTTCCATACCTCTGCAAGTCACTGCCTGGTGATGAGGAAGTGCTGCTCCCAAGCTCCCTACCTCTCCCAGTGAGGTCAGTAGGAGCTGCAGGCACTTGCAGTAGTATTGGGTTAAAAATACAGTGGGACAGGGTACTTAAATTTCACTGTTAGTTGTTGTGTCTTAAATTACTGAATTTCAAACAAAAACGTATGTGTTGAGGTCACTGGAAAGATGGTCAGTAAATGTGTAGAGATGACATGTGAGGAAGAGAAATAAGGTGGTTATCTTCAATGTGAAAGGGGAAGAAGCCCTTCTGAAGTGCAGAAAGTTATTTGAGAAGGGGGGAAAATCCTAAGTAATTTTACAGAAGTATTTTTATGTAGAATTTAGTTTTATTTTAAAAAGTCAAAGAAAATGTTACTAAGGTTGGTGCAGTGATTAATTTCTGTTTACACCTTCCAGAGATTTGTGCTGCTGTTGTGGGCAGCTTTGTCTGTAGCTCATCTCTAGGTTTGTCCTTTTAAATCCCAAAGTTGATGCTGAGTTTTCACCTACCAAAAGTGATAAAATTTCATTAATCATTTAGGAAGAAGTCTGATTTTTGTTTCCTCTGCTGTTGCTGATGATGGCTGCCCGGTTTGGAAAGGATTCAGTGAAGAATCTCAGACCATGCAGCTTGTGGGGAGAGCAGCTCATGTTTCCCTTTCCAGTCTCCAGGGCAGGGACGCCAGGTGTGCCCCGGTGAGGGCTCTCCCTGTGCAATAATCCTGCTCAGTGCATGCCCTCTCCTGTGTGTCACGTGGCTGCTGCATCCTGTGCCTGTGGCCATGGAGCATAGGAAAGGAGTGTGTTCAACCAGACAGAAATGGGAAGTGTATCGGAAATAAGAAACTAAACATCAGCTGTGTGTGAGTAATGGATTGTCTGTCTCCTCCAGGGGATGAGGGTACACACTCTGATGCTTTTTGATCGCAATGGAGCCGTGACACTGTAATTAATGTAATGTCATCTGTTCACCATGTCCTCTGTTTATGATTCCAGACTCTGTCCTGATCCTAAATTATGTTGTGAGATATTGATGTGCTCAAATAAGAGCCCAGTGAGAAAAAAGTAAAGTGTGGGAATGGTTCTTGTTTTGCTGGGGTCAGTTGGAGCAAAGTATGTCACCTTTCGGGAAGGAACAGATTAGCAGTGTATTCATGAGGCTTAGAATAGAAATGTGCTTGTCTGAGGGCTTCTGTGGTAGTCACCTGTCCTAGACCAAAGCTCCAGTCATAGTTTTACTAGTGTGCTTTGTTCCCACATATTTGTGTATGCGTAATGCATTTTAATGACTTTGCTTTGCTTGGAACTTTACACTGTAACTGAGTGTATATTTAATGCACTGAGTATTTTCAATTATTTATAAGTGCTAGCTTGCATGCTTCCCCAGATCCTTGCCATATATGCCGATGTGGTCACCTAATGAAGTGCCACAGAGCCTTGTGATAAACACTGGAGTGGGATGTGATGCAGATGGTTGGTACATCTACCCCCATGCTACCGGTAATGGGGTCTATAGGAAATCTGAGACTGATCAGCCGTTTTACTTGTCCATTGATCAGTTCCTAGGTTGGGTTTTTACTACCTCCATGTCTTTGAATACTCCCTCTGCAGTGATGTAGTTTAAAACATTACTTTCATGGGAGGAGCTAGCAGTTTCCTCTTTCCCCAGTCACACTGCTAAAACTGTGCCCACTTGCAGCATGTGATGACTTTACCTCAGTCAAACACCAAAGGGAACTTTTCAGGACAAAAACATCATATTTTTTCGTATTTGGCTCTCATTGCTCTGCTGGCCTTCACTGGTGCATTCTTAAGGGAAGTTAGTGTGAAATTGCAAGCTTAGCATGTGGAGCTTTCATATCTAGGAACTCTTTACTGTAATTTTAGCATCTTCTGGATTCTTGCTAGCTGTTTTGTTTATTTATCTACCTGTGAATAGTCTGCACATAGTTTTGGTAACAGTGTAAAATATGCCTCGTGTATATATTTTTGTGTGATGTTTTTGTTAGAAAGAGAAGTGGTTTAAGTGTACAATCTGCTTGGAGCCCTGTCACTCACAAACTGTAGAGTCTTCTGAAGTATAATAAATAATATGCTTCAGTGTAGTTTGTATCTGATAATGGCTATGGAGAGTGTCTTATGTTCCCATAAGACATCTTGGCTATCTCACTGTCTAGGTCTTATTTTTAAGCTGACTTTTGCTATCATATTAAAAACACAACCAGAAGAGTAATATGTTGGAACTCTAATCTCGTGTGTAAACCTAGTTATGTTGATCGTGTAATGTACACTTTCTTGTGTTCAGCTCCCTAAGTAACATATAACGGATTTTATGTGGTAATTTTAAGTTTTAAATGCAGGGGTGGAATATCGTAGCAGCATAATGAAGTGGTTGACAGAGAAAGAAGAAACTGGTTTCTCATTTAGTGTGGCATAGGCAGCTTTGCAATTTTCTGCCCACTAGAGGGACTGTTGCTTGTACTGCTGGTTGCAGAACCCGGAGTCATGCAGTCCCTTCAGTATCTCTTATGAAGTTTTAAAAGTTTGAATGACTGACTCCAGTTAAGTCCTCTAAAGAGTAAGTCTCCAAGGTATTTCTCAATGTGTAAAAAAGCTTTGGGCACAGTGCTCTTCTCCTGATTCCAAATAGTTTTTTACTGAATTTTCTTGCTAAATATTCTTTCCTTTTTTTTTTTTGAAGTGTTTTCTGTTCTCTTGATTTATCAGTCCAGACTTTCCTATATGACGTTGGTGGGGATTAATTTAGATTTTTTTTTTTTGTCAGGGAAAAGGATTTTTGTGTCTTTATTTATGTTTGGAGTAAGTTTTGTTTTGCAACCATGGTGCCAGTGAATATGGTAAACTAATCAGTTCTTGTATTCACAAACGTCACTGAAATGGGTTTCTCCTTTAACTGGGAGATAGTGAGTTTTGGGTAAGACGGACTTAAACTTATAGTCAGTATGAGAAAAATTCCAGATGTATCTGGAATATTGTTTAGCTGATTTTTTTTTTCCTTCTGTTTGTTTGTTTGAGTTGCATATTCCTGACCTGCCCATTTTTCTTCTTAATTATAGAAACATGAAAGAATACAGGAAGTCCTGCATGACCATGATGAATACCTGTGCTAATTAAGTAACTGGCTTGGTACTGGGAGAACAGCAAGGTAAGCAGTCAGGCCATGCCAGCAGCATTTCTTGTAATCTGCATGATTGTATTTCGACAAAGGCTTAGTGCTTTCAGATATCAAATTCATAACAAGGGGGGCAAAGACAAATAGCCTGCAGGTTTGAATGCAATAGATTTAGTTCAAAGCTTTAGTGAGAAAACATCTCTGTTTTCCTTTCCAAGGGTAAAAAAAGTACAAGTTCTGTGGTCGCTTTCTCTTTTTTAAGAGGCGATATCTCTGATTTCAACAATCGATTCATGACCAAAGCTCAGCTTCCTGGGCTGACTCTAGGGAGGGGTTGGAGGAGGGGTGGAATGTTTCAAAAACTTAGCTGATGAAAAGGCATGCTGTTTTGTGGATGCCTCCCAGAATTGTTTAAATCTGTGTGTGTGTGTATGCGCGCGCGCTTATGAAAAGGGGGAGAGAGAGATCTCCATGACAACTGGCCTGGCCAGTCTGTGTTCTCTGCAATCATTTTAGCTGGAATCAGTGCTGCGAAAGGTCATATGAAGGAGTTATGGGAAGCACAGCAGGTATTAGATACTAAACGACTGGTTTTCTGATTGCCTCAGATAATAAGAGAGAGTTTTTTCTGGGAAATACAAATCTGACAATGGAGTGGAAAGGGAAACGCTCCAAATTTCAGGTAACAAAAATTGCCTTTTTAATGTTATGTCCTCCCATTGTAAAGTTTGATGTTTGGTGGGTTTTCTTCCGGTTTTTTTTTTTTTTTTTTTTTTTCTGTGGTGTTTACTCCCAGCCGAGCCTCGGAGT